>NW_006263948.1:0-386 GCF_000469605.1 Apis dorsata
AAAAAATTCCTTACCAGCAATAAAAACAAATATATATCTTGGCAATATTTTCTGTAACAAACGCAGGAAGTGATAAGGGGTGCTGAAAAAGAAAAGAATCTAGTAGCCAGAGTGGCTACTAAAACAAAAATATTTTCCACTCGATATGAACCCGAGCAAAAAACCGTGAGTGGAATGTTCATTTTATATCGCAACACTAATAAACTAATATTTTTTTTTTAGAAATCAAACGCGATGAGTGCTTTAAAATATTTGCAATATTATTTAATTTACAGCTAACAAAAAAAAAGATGAAAAAAAAAATATTCGCGAAAATCAATTATTTACGCAACACTACTTTATGCACTCGAATTTAAATAACGCAACACTAATGGCGAAAAATCCAG
>NW_006263948.1:1130-1950 GCF_000469605.1 Apis dorsata
ACTATCAATTACCGATCGTCGATCGTACATGTGCAGAATCTCGAGCGCAACGTTCGTTTCGAATTTACATCGCGATCGCGACCGCGGAAATTCGAAATATCGATGAATAAAGCCAAATACGAATGGCATGCTCTATTCGTATATTCCAGCATCTTTCTCGATTTTTCAAATTATATTTCCTGAAACAAGTTGTCACGCGAAAACGCGCCTACCCGACCAGAGACTGTGACAACCTGCCCGGCCCTACCTCCCTATAATTAACAGACACACCAGAAGCATACTACCTATCCTACCTAACCCTATATTTAAAAAATGGCAAAACAGGCATACCACCACATTCATTCTACGATTCTCACGCAGAATACTCGTGCTCACAAGCCTACACTAGGGAAAGCGTCCCGGGACACCTCCGACACCCGAGCTTGGCACACAACTTGCACACTCTAACTTTACGTACCATTTTCCTGAAATCGACTGACGATGGCTAATGACCATTGCGTGAAATGCGTAAAAAACATGTATATCTTAATTTCAGTTATAAATATTTATTATTAAATGAACCATCTCTTTTAAGACAATTAAATTATTAAAGTGGCATGAAAATTTCATCATTGACCATTTTTATAATTTGAAAGTAAAAATTATAATATTGTACACAAATATTGTCGTTGGAAATTGTAATGATATTAATCGTGAATATTTTAAATATTTCAAGTCATATATATTAAGTCATAGAATGATAAATGAAACGACGCAGTTCCACAGCCTAACCACACACACATAATGTGGAAAATACGTCGTGCACGATACACTAACGCAT
>NW_006263948.1:3450-3850 GCF_000469605.1 Apis dorsata
GAAAACAAATAATTAAATAAAAACCAAAAAAAAATATATAAACATTACGGGAAAATGCATTTAGAAATAAAATACATTTATAATACGTATATATATATTATACGTATATATCGATATTTTTCGAATATAATAAAATAAAATTGATTTTATGCACATTCGTTTCAATATGAATAAAAAGATTATAAAAGTCTATTCTAAATAAATTTATTCTAATAAATTTATTCGTTAAAAGTTTATATTAACATGAAAATCATCAATCATAAATCGTTATATGTCCATATCACCAAGTTATTTTTCTTCCTAAATTATCCCGACAATCGAACGAATAAATTCTTTCAAATAAAAATTAAAATTGTAAAACAAATATATAAAAAAACTATACTAAAATGAAGCAACAAGT
>NW_006263949.1:0-200 GCF_000469605.1 Apis dorsata
AAAATATTTTACAAAATATTATTATTAATAATTAATTTATATCTTACTATATCTAAATAGATCTATAGATAAATAGATAGATATGATAAATAGATATTTATTCAAAAACATTAACATGAATTATTCAATATTTTTCATTTTATATTATATTAATTATTATTTAAATTTTCTTTTCTATTTATTTGCCAAATTTATGAATG
>NW_006263950.1:0-206 GCF_000469605.1 Apis dorsata
AACTTTGGAACCAGTGGAAGGATTTCGACGAATGAACAATCATTTTAAAGGGCAGTGTTCTGCACTTCCAATGACCATAAAAAATTTATCGATATCCCATCAAACTTCAATGATATGCCTCTTCAAATTTGTTCCAATTTTTTTTGCATAAAATTAAAAATTGCCTCTTCGGTTAATGTCTTATAACTTTGGAACCAGTGGAAGGA
>NW_006263950.1:561-1385 GCF_000469605.1 Apis dorsata
GACCAATGAACAAGCATTTTAAAGAGCAATGTTCTGCGCTTCCACCCACCATAAAAAATTTATCGATATCCCATCAAGCTTCAAAGATATGCCACTTCAAAGTTGTTCCAATTTTTCTTGCATAAAATTAAAAATTGCCTCTTCGGTTAAAGTCTTATAACATTGGAACCAGTGGAAGGATTTCGACCAATGAACAAGCATTCTAAAGAACAATGTTCTGCGCTTCCACCCACCATAAAAAATTTATCGATATACTATGAAACTTCAAGGATATGTTTCTTCAAAGTTGTTCGAATTTTTATTCTAGAAGATTCAGAAATGCCCCTTCGATTAAATAGTTGTAACATTGGAACCAGTGGAAGGATTTGGACGAATGAGGAAGCATTTTAAAGAGCAATGTTCTGCGCTTCCACCCACTATAAAAAATTTATCGATATACCATCAAACATCAAAGATACGCCTCTTCAAAGTTGTTCCAATTTTTCTTGCAGAAAATTAAAAATTGCCTCTTCGGTTAAAGTCTTATAACTTTGGAACCGGTGGAAGGATTTCGACGAATGAACAAGAATTTTAAAGAGCAATGTTCTGCGCTTCCAGGACCATAAGAAATTTATTGATATCCCATCAAACTTCAAAGATACGCCTCTTCAAAGTTGTTCCAATTTCTTTTGCGTAAAATTAAAAATTGCCTCTTCGGTTAATCTCTTATAACTTCGGAACCAGTGGAAGGATTTCCACGAATGAACAACCATTTTAAAGATCAGTGTTCTGCGCTTCCAGCGACCACAAAAAATTTATCGATATCCCATGAAACGTCAATGATA
>NW_006263951.1:0-4731 GCF_000469605.1 Apis dorsata
TGGAAATGACGTCAAATTCTTAGAATTTCTGAAATTCTTGGAACTGAGATCTAATTCTTGGAAATTTTAATGTTCTTGGAACTGACGTCAAATTCTCGGAAATTTGCAAGTGCTCGAATGAATGAAACTTTTGTCTAAAAATTCGACTTTGTATTAGGAGAACATGACATGATAGGAGGTCGATCGAAAAATTTTTCCGGGAAATGACGTCAATTTCTCGGAATCTCTAGAAATCTTGGAAATGACGTCAAGGTCTCAGAATTTTTGAAATTCTTGGAACTGTCGTCAAATTCTCGGAAATTTCCAAGTGCTCGAACGATATATCGAAACTTTTGCCCAAAAATTCGACTTTGTATTAGGAGAACATGACATGATAGGAAGTCGATCGAAAAATTTTTCCGGGAAATGACGTCAATTTCTCGGAATCTCTAAAAATCTTGGAAATGACGTCAAGTTCTCAGAATTTTTGAAATTCTTGGAACTGTCGTCAAATTCTCGGAAATTTACAAATTGTTGAACGGACGAATCTTTTGCCGAAAATTCGATTTTGTATTAGGATAACATAATATGATAGGAGGTCTCTCAATAATTTTTTCCAAGAATTTTCATCGTTCTTAGAATTGAATTTAATTCTTGGAATTTTTGATATTGTACGATAAATAAACTTTTTGTTATTTTTTCGACTTTTTTTAAATATAATATAATTTTACCGAAGATGTAATTTTGCTATCTTCAGAAACATGAATGTTTATGATTTTTTTATATACTTATTTCTAAAATACTTACCATTTGCATACTTACCTATATTATCTGCTATTTTTTTTCTTTTTTGTATTTTTCATCTTTTTGTTAACAGTTTACTTATTTCTATATATACTTATATACTTATCTGCTGAATACTTACCATTTCCATACTTACCTATTGCAATTCTCATTTTTTTGATTTTTATATTCTTTTTTCAAGAGTTTTTTTAATTTTTAAGTTATTTCTTACAATATGATTGCTATCTTTTTGTATTATTATGTATTATTATGTTCTTTTGTATTATTATATTATTTTTTATATATTTTGTAATTTTTTTTTTGATTCTCTTTTATTTTTCCATAATTTATGAATATAATATTTCATATAAATTTATATCTGATGTATTTAATTTATTTTAATATTAAAAAATACTTCAACTTTATTACAGCTGAATATTTCCAAAAACAAATGATATATTTCAAACGATTAATTATATTTATAAGACAATCGATATATATAGATATTATATACTTACGTATGCTTCATAATATCGATCGTACAAATACATTATATCCTCCAGTGCAAATTTCCGGCTGCAACCATTGCCGGTTGAATTCTTCTCGGTGTGAAAGTAGTTTACGATCAACATTCCCGAGACGATCGTCCCAAAAGAATCGAGTTGTACGCAACTCGAACGACGCACAAACGTATGTACCTCGAATTACCTTTGTGCCAACGACTGTGTGTGCAACGAATGCTGTAGCAAAGTAAGTGGGTCACTTTGGAACCATGGATATATGTGCTAGACATCGCCGTAGGCTAAATTACGACGTATAAAAGTGTAATTTAGTTTGTCGATTGTCTCTAAATAATGACCAATCTCGATCAATATAAGGAAGACAATTAAGAGAATCGTTCAATCGTTTCCATAATTGTGATTTATTATTTACAATAGTTTATGCTTGTGACGAAGAAAAATAGAATGAAAATAGATCATATCGTGCACACTAATCGATGAAAGTTTGGAGAAAGTTTTCGTTCAAAATTGTTTTGCATAAACACTCTCAATTTGTATGTTATATATATAAAAATATATCACATTGTTACATATTCCAATGAAATTGTAATTTTTCTGAACAAAATTTGATATCAAGTTTTATGTTATCCGTTCATTAAATATTTTCTATCAATCTATCAATATCTAAATTAAACCTCTCTATCAAAAACGATTTCTTAGAATTTTATATTAACAATTTTATATTAACTTTAAGCGATTCGTTCTTGAAGGAAGAGAAAAATGTAATACTTGGCAAGTCCACGAAACACCTGGTTAATAAAAATGCAGTTCTAGTCGCGTTAAGATCGATAGATCGAGGCCAATTACCCGGTAGTACGATTCACTTAGCCGAAGGAAAGTCTTTCGGATCGATACTCGATACTACCATCCCCAGGTCCCTTTGGATACTTTCTACTTTCATCGACCACGTTTATCGATGACTCAGAGATCGTTTGACTCTGATCTCGTTGCGATCGAACAATTGTGAAAATGAGATTCAATTTGGATGTAGAACGATTGATGAATTCTTTTCATTCTTAATTAATATTATATTTGATAAAAAGTGAATTATAATTTATTGAATTTCTCGTATAAGAATATTTATTGTAATTTAAATACTAAATAATTTAAACTTTAAACTTTCTGAAAAGATTTAATGAAAAGATACTTGAATGTAAAATAATTGGGTATGTTAAATTTAAAAGATTTCTAATTTCCAAATATTCTAATTCTAATATCTGACTATTTTTCCAATTTTGTTGGATATACTTCACACATGTATAATGTAACATTCAGAAAAATGTGACAAGAAAAAAAAAATACAGTAGTGAAAATAGTCTGAGTGTAATCTGACTGAAATTATTTTTATAAGATCACGGAATTTCTCAAATTAAATTTATCCAAGGGATGTATAATTAACACAACGTAATTCAAATAGAGATAAGAACAGGAAAAGTAATACAGTTAATCGAGTTTATATTTTATAATTGCACAGTCGTTTTAAAATCCCTGAGAACATCGAGATAATTTGCCTCCTTGAGAAAGTGATTCCAATTTTTTTTTTTCTCTCGCGTAATTACACTTTATCTCCATTTCCGTTCAATCCTTACCGCGCCATCTCCCTTATTTTATTACTTGGAAGATCAGTGAAAGCGCGACGAGTAAATTACTTAATGGATTCGAGCGTTTTAGATACGTGTATACCACACTTCCATTATGACAAGCTTGGCCGTTTCGCGTTTTTAAACAGAGAATACATCGCAGTGGAAAATTATCGTGAAATTGATTTCACGTTTGACTCATCTGTATTATACGTTTATCTGTCCCTGATATAATGAAAATTTCCCTTCAGATCTATTATCATAGTATACATAACTATATTATGTTTGATTTATTATGTAATAAAAGAAGAAAATGATATAACATTTTTTTAATTTGAAAAAAAGTATTACATGTTATTAGCTGAATGATGTTAACAATCTCAATCCAATATTCCAATATCTCTACATGCTGTGTGATAAATATTTGTCTATGATGCGCACGTAATCCGTGCAGACACGGATGTGACATCCATTCAAAGATTGCCGGGAAACTTTCAGTTGCATAATTCCGATATTACTTTTCAAAAGTAAAAAACATTACATAAACGAACGCGTATAATTTAACGAATTCCACGATATCATTCTAAAAAAGAATTAGAATCTTATCTCGTAATATCATAAAGAAAAAAAAAAAGGAAACTAAAATTAAAACTAAAATTTACCCGAAGCGAAACGAAGCAATAAAAAGAATACCTTAATTAGCAAAATAATAGAAGAAGAAGAAGAAGAAGAAGAAGAAAATAAAAGAATCCTTCACCGCACTCGACCTTATACATCTTTCATCCATTGAATTGCAAATCATGCTCGTCCAATATCTTCAACTCACACAACAGAGCGCGTGTAACGCACATCGTATCGTTCTCAGAAATAAAAATGGTGCAAAATTAAAATCTTCCTCTCCCTTCCCCCAGGGACAAAGGTCGAGTATACTCAACGATAATCATCGTATTGGCAAGGTTTAACCACGAAATATCGCGAGATCTGTGGCTAAGCGCTGCTGGTATTACCGATTTCCGATAACGGATGCGACGAAGAGCGCAACGAAGATTTACAATCTTGAACGTCGAAAGGGTTTTAACGCCGGAGGCTGAAACGAATCGGCAGCCACGAAAGTAGAACGATAAATCTGCGAACGGATAACTGGACGTTTAGCTTCCAGATTCTTCAAACCCTTAACGACTCGTGGCCCATGACGTGGGATTTATCGCCAGACACACACGCGTGTCATAAGTGTCTGACTTGTTTATGCGCTTATTCGTGGGCAGGATTAGTGTGGGTGGTAATTTGAATTATCTTGTGATTGTTGAAACATTTTTTGATCATTCGATTTGAATAATGACAAGTAAAAGATCGTGAAATTTCGAAGTTCGAAGGTTTTGTTAAGCTTTGGAGAGATTTTGAGATTTAATTTTTTTTCCAGCTCTTGTATTATCTTTCCTGAGACGAATAATTTTTGTGTAAGAGTCGAAGAAGAGGATGTTCCTCTTAAATATTCTATTTATTTTTTTTTTTTTTTTACAAATGTCGATTGTTGAAGACAGAAACGAAAAGACCGTAATCGAATAATTAAAATCTATTTCTATGTCATTTTTCAAAAATACAATTGTATTGCAAATCGTTCTTCTCTCTAACTTTCCAATCATTCCTCGAATCATCTACCCGTGACCGTGCTCAACCATCAATAATAAATGAGAACGAGACAAAATCTCCTTGATTCCTTTAACCAGAGACGTAAAACCTGCACCTACTTAAGTTTCTTTGCTTTGTAGAATTGAAACCACGAATTGGAGCGTAAAATTCGCGTTCCACATAATTCTATAAAAAAAAAA
>NW_006263951.1:4915-22259 GCF_000469605.1 Apis dorsata
CCAAAGTTTAGAATCATCGAGATTCCATGCTACTTTTATTATTATATAATTCGAAAACGACTAAGAAATTTTATATCTTCCGATATTCTCTGAAATTCTAAAAAAAATACATTAGTTGACTTCAAATTTTTGATCGATGGGATTCATATGAGATTGAATAATAAATTTCATAACATCACAAAATGTTTCAAAAAATTTATATTTAAATAAAAAGGAATTTTACGTACAGTATATTTATCTTTAAATTGTAACGATACATTCCAAGAAACTCGAAATAAAATACAATTCTGATTTTAACGATTATCAATCCTTCAATATACTTTTCTGAGCAGATGTCGAATCGCGACCGACCAAGTGTCACAAAGCGTGCGTTTCTCGAGTCGAGTTCACTTGGCCGTGAACTTGCCGTCGACGGAAGGCCAACCCTTGATCCTCGATTCATCTTCTTTGATAGTCATCAGTCGTCTGAATGAAAAGTGAAAAGTGGACGTGGTCGCAACGGAGACGGCACACATATTTGCATCGGAGAAAGTCGCCTCTCTCGTCCCCTCGTCTCTTTCTCTCACGGTGCTTGCGTGCTACATAATCGATGCATTAACACCTTGCATAACTCGATTTCGCGGTATTAATCATCTCATTACGCGGCTGTCTCGTCGAAACAGGATTATACACGCGCGTGTATGATACGCATAGCAAAATTTCCATGCTCGCCGGGAAATCTGGAGAAATTGAGAGGACAGTTATTAAAACGTTCGAAGGAAGTAGGGTTATTGTAAAATAAAAAGTGTGTATATAAAATTTGAAATTTTTTAAAAATCTCAAGTAGAAATCACAATTATGTAATAATGGAATATCATATACTCTATGTATGTGAGAGATGGAAACGATATGTACATATATTATAATATTTCTTAATTATTGATATGCAATATTTCTTGAAAACGTACTTTTCTTTTATATTTTTTTTAATTCACGCATTTCCTTCTCTCCATGTATGAAAATTATATTAAATCTTTATGTTGCAAACGATTAACGATATTTCTATTTCTAAAAATAAGACGGTTCAATCGATAACGAACGTAAAACAGTTTCGTAATGACCGTTTTCAATCGTGACAAGATAATCGCGCTCGAAATCCCTCGTTACGCATCGAGGCGTCTATCACACGGAAAAATTAAGATTCGCCACGAAGGATTCCACCGTTGGACCGTTATCGTAGAAGCTATTATGTTCCTCGCTTCGTTTCGACGAGTGTACAAGGTGGCTAAATTACGGTCTCTACGAGGAACAGATGAACGGTAACACCTCCGTGAGGATCCCGTCTGACAGAGAATCACGATAGATCGAACGATGTATTCTTGCCAGAGGGAAGAGGACAGCTTCGTCATCGACAGTTGCTATGCAACGGTACTTATGTAAGTAGTACATGAGGCAAATTTCTTTGAGATGTTTATTATTTTTTTTTTTTTCCTTCTTCTCCTTTCCGAGAGATTAATTTCTTTGGATTCTTTGAAACTCTTTTGAAATAGATTTGTGAAATATTATAATATAAAATATGATAGATTAAGTTATAAAAATAGATGATGTCTAATTTTCAATTAATTTTTTCTAATAATTAATAATCTCACTTCTAATGGAATATTGGTTTTTTTCAATAGATTTATTATTAGTAGTTTATTGGAAAAATTGCAGTAATGTTAATTACCTTGAAATGTAATGTTCTGTTACTTTAGAAGGAGTGAACGATGCTAGCGCCACGACAGTAGTATTGGAGATTTTAATGCCTGTAAGAAGAGGCATTGCTTTGCAATTTGTTGATCACGTAATCGATACTTGTAAATTTCTGTAAAGTAAAATCTGTATTAGAGATTGGAAAGGAATTGGAATTATTAATTTATTTTTGATTGAGATAAAGAAAATTGTTATTTTTAATTAATGATAGGAAATTTTGAAAATATAATTGATTTGTATTTGATAATAAATATTATTTAAGCAAGGTTAATTTAATAGAAAAATTGTTGTATAATAAAAAATTATATTATTGCAGAAATTATATAATATGTAGTAAATACATGTATATAATTTCATAAATTAAGGTGAACAAATAAGAATATGATTTATTTGTACAAATTTTGTATTATTATAATAAAGAATTATTTAATTGTTTTAAATATTAATTTAATTAATCCTCTTCTTCTTTATTACCTGTGCATCGACGAATCTTAATCAATAAATGATTCAATAGATCAAAATAAAAGAAAAGAAATATGAATTTTCTGAATGTACGATTTTTTTGCGTAATCTACATCGTCAATGTGATCGACGCATTTCAAATCAAACGTAGCAATGAATTGATTTAACGATAGCCTAGTAATTTATGACATCCTCCATTCTTTGCCAAGGTTGCCCGTTCATCAAGCCTTTTTTTCTTCTTTTTTTTTTTACACAATATTCAGTATCAGTAACAAGTGCAATCACGAGATAGAAAGGAAGGGCCTCGGTTCAGCGAACACGGCGGAAACTGTCGCCATTCGTTCACGCGAAATCCATTCACCGCAAGTGTAACCCGTTTCACTTTTATAAATTATTATTATGGTCGATCGATCGTTGCTTTGCAATCTTTTGATATTCTGCAATATATAAAAAATTAATATGGAGTATTAACGCAATAATGGATAAAGGCAATGGAAGAAAGAATAATTTTATTCGAGTCGATAAAAATATTTATATATGAGAGGTTTAATTATTATTGTTATTAATGTTATTCCAGAAATGCGTTGGTTTCGTGGCCACGCCGAGGCGCCAAAACTTTTGAGCCTAAGTCCTCTTCAAGCTGACGAAGACCTTGACGGAGCATCTTACCACTTTCATGCTGCGTCTCAGTACAGAGGTAAGAATCGTGAGAAAACACCGATACAATTACCTCACTGCTTACACCAGGATGCAACGTGAACTTTCATAATCCAAATTACGATCATTCTAACGTTAATTAGCCACTGATTAGCCATCTTGAAATCGAATGTAACTTTCTGCCCATACACACTGGTACACTTGGTTTATATTTCTCCAATATAAATTTTAATACAGTACGTTCAAAATTCCAAAATTGAATAAAATGAAATAAATTAAGGAATTTCAAGATTCAAAATCATGTAATTTGTAATTTCTAATCGAGTTTTAAGATTAACAATTTCAATAAGTATTCCCTGTCTAAACAATATCCCAATGAAAATAATATTGTTGCCCAATAAACAGGATATCCTCATCCACAAGGTTTTTCACACGAAATATTTATAATTAGATCCTAATTATAAAATTATATTCATATACGATTCAAATTATGTTTTACAACCACATTCCTTTGACGATTCAATTCGATTCCAACGAATTGGCTAAATCGCCTCGAAATTACTCATTTGGAATTTATACCATCTCCTTTCGATGTTGCTGCAATATTCACCGACTAATGTCGTGTTATTAGCTAACAGTATTGGCAGATTGGACGTAGATTATGTCTGTACCATCGAGATTTCATCTTAGGTGCGATTATTACTCGAGATTGCATCCACAAACATTCCTGCAAAAAAAAGAAAAGGAAAAAAGTCTTATTGTTTCACATATCTTTATTCCTAATTCGTTTTTATCTCCGCCATTTTATTTAATTCATTATTTAATTCTTCTCTTTTCATTAATAAAAATAGATCTAAAAATTTTAATACACTATATCTTTAAAAACATTCCAAGATTTCTATTATAATAAATAATTAATAAAAAGATATTTTTTCCTCTTTTTAATTTCGAAAGTATTGATTATTGGCTTAAGATATTACAATTCCAAGAATTTGCTTGGTATTTTATATTTCAGTTAGAATTAACAATATTACAAAATTTCATTAAATTATGCAAATGTTTTTTATATCTCTATTTTGTGATGAATAAGCATTAATGATTAATAAAATTAGTATTTATTCACATGAAATCGTCCATGCATTAGAATCATTCTAAAAATAAAAAAAAAAAAATCAGGTCATCAAGTACTGTAAAAAATTTATTTGACAGCATTTATATTTTTATGTACATACCTTGATGAATGTTGAATAATTATACGCGTAAATATTTCACCACTCCATCCTTAATGGATTAATAATCTCCGCGTTTCGAGTCGGTTCTCTTCAAAAACGCAAAAGTTTCTCCAAGCCGATGCTCGTTTTTCGTGCGTCGTTTCATTAAAGCCTCTTTCGAAAGTGAAGAAACTTTGCATAGCCTCGTTAGCTTCGTGAGAGTCTCTTTTTATGAACCCAGCTTACGTTAGGCCACGAAACAGGAGAGATTTACCTCGTTCGTCATGATGAACTCAGCAACACGTGTTAAACGCATGTTGCACGTATTGGAAAACATGTTAATATGCTTAATAAGCCGATACTTTGTTAAAATATGTGAAAAGAGAAACAATACGTTGATTGTATTGTACGATTCTTTCGAATATTGGCTACTTGAAATTACTTGAAACTTTATTTAATTATTGACAATTATAAATATTGCAATAAAATATATAATAATATTATATATTAATTTTTGATTTTCATATATGTATAAATATTTCATTAATTTGTATTTAATTTAATATATAACAAGTAGATAAGATTGATTTTATCTAGAGAAGAGATGATTAAATTATTTTCAGAGAAAAATTTATTATTGAATATGGAATTTATCTGAGAGATCAACAATATTTTATTTGATCAATAACATACTTTATTTCTTGCTACCAAATTGCAGATAGTATTTTATCATATCATAAAAATCCGCTGTATCTTTATTTTTGCATATATCGTAATACGTCTTCTGTTTTGTTCAATTTGTTTTGAATTATTATTTAAATTATTCCATTCTTTCTTCAAAAACTTCTCATTAATTTTTTGTTCCCAGACAAAATCGACGATATGCAAACAAGCTGCATTCCAATATAATCTCTGTTAACGATAAAAGGCAAAAATCTGACGTTTCAATTAAAGCTATTCACACGATGAAGCAAAATATTGTATGTGATTCACGCATATAAATTTAAAAAGAATTCGTAATAATTTGGAGAATCGATTTCACAATTCTTAGGATTTCAGTAAAAACATGTTTTGCAAATTTTTGACCATTTATTTCATTTTCGCAAAAATTTCTGTGTAACATCTATTTTTACCTCGTCTCATTCCAATCCATCGTAAAATTACACCATCAGAAATTTCAAATATTTTAATATTTTCTGTTTACTAGTCAATTTCTTAAATTTTTCAAACAAACATTGGATCACAATTATTCGCACAGAATCACGTAATGTTTAACGAATTCTGAATAATAATTTCGTGTTATCAATGCAATCGGTGATACGACGATATCATAAAATAATAATTGGATTAGCAAATACGTTCCTTTGAGTAAAATTGTGTGTTTAATCTGAATGAGTATTTACATAGCCGACAAAGGAACACCCTCACAGGAAACCGCTGTGTTAGTCACTTCTATGAACACTGAGATAACATCATTGTGGTTTTTAGCATATATGTGTGAACCTGTCACTATTTTTATAGATATTTCATAATCCTTAATCGTGGAACTGAATTAATGACATCAATTTTAATCTGGCTGAAAGAAAATAAAAAGATAAAATTAAAACGTGTAATACAAAATTATGTTCATTTTATATTATGATGATAATAATTCAAATCGTCAAATAAAAATCAAATATTAAATAAGTATATTTCATATACGAAATAAAATTTTATTTTATAATAATACAAAAATACCTAGACATAAAATATTAAAATTTAACGCAAATGAGTTGTAATCATTGGTGGTTGATAAAATAAAAATATCAAAAGAAAATTAATTCTCCTGCAAGTTTATTTTATTTAAAAAATATTCAAGTATAAAAACGTTGAAAATTAAAAATGAATGAATTTTTATTACTGAAATTCATTTTATATTCCTATATCTCTAATTACGTTTTGTAATCAGAATATTTCGTTTTCTTTATTTGGTGTCACAGCAAGAATTTCTACGTGCACGTAAACTTTTTCTTTCAATCTAAAAAACGAAACAGTTGGATTTTGCGAAGTCAGCTCGCATTCTAGACGAAAAGGTAGTGGCATTAGTGGCCAACATCAAGTTTGCAACGTTACGTGGACATTAACGGGTTTCTTCACGGCAAAAACGACCGGTGGTTAAAGATTTCGTAATGGTGTGTCGTTTGCGGGCGGGGAAATTGCGAATTATTTAAATCACTGTTTGAGGGAAAGGTTGGAAAAATTCTGCGGCATCAAGTTACACTCTTCAAACTCAGTTGTGCAATATAAAATTCGAAGAGGCGTGTTTCTTTGATCCTTATTTACTTTTGTATAAACTGAAACAGAAATATCTTTGCAGAAGATTATTATGGTTATTTCTTTAATTTTTGTTTCTTATTCTATATGTTTAAGTAGCTTCATTTTTAAATTCTGTTTCCTCAAAATAATCTAATATTTTTTGTTTATAATTATTTTAAATATTATTGATGAAATAACGAAATTTGCGTGTTTCGAATATCTTCATAATTTTCTTCATTATTATATGAAGAAAGAATTATAAAAGAATTATATTTTTTCATGAATATGAAAAATGTAAAAATATGAAAAAAAGTAAAAAAATATGAACTTTAACTATATACATAAATAAACATAAAATATAATACTACATGTATATTCATAAAAGATGCTTCAGATAAATATACATATTATACAATTTTCCTATATTTATTTTAAAAAATGCACTTGTACTACTTTCTCCTAATCTATTTTAAGAATACCATACTTTTCCTCATTTACATTAATATCTTCTTTAAACTTTTTATATATCATGAAAAAAATAAAATTCTGTTACCAATGTTCACAATAAAGCAATTAACATTATCATAAAATGTTAGACATCATCACACATTATCTTTAATAATTTTCATACTATTATTTTTTTAAAAACAACTTACCACTTCACATATTAATCATTATTATATCTCGCAAAATTTTAACAACTTACTTCTAAAATAATTGCACAAATAATCGAAATTTTTGCCGTTAGAAATGTCAGAGTGGATTTAGCGAATTGCAGGAAATGTGTTACACGCGATATCTATATTTCTCGAGTATCGACGATAATGATAGAGAGTCGAGCTAAGAATTGCACGGTAAATAGACCTTTGGATCGTTCCAAAGGGGATTGAAGAAAACGTTTCACAACTAAAGAAAGTGGGGATCAATTTTGCGGTAAATGTAACACGACGAACTGGCATAAAAGGAAAAAGCTGCCAAAGAAAGACGAGCGGTGATTTTATTAAAACGTTACTTCCTGTATCCTTAAATTGAAATTCTGTAGATGTATAATAACAATTGCAAACTGATAAATTAACTTTTAAAATATAAATTATGGAAGAAATTGTAAAATGAAATTTACAAAACACTTTGCGAAATATATATAATAATAATAAATCTGTGAAATTATCTTCCAGGAAATAATACGAATATTATCAAAGATAAATTGCAAAAACTTTATGAAATTTATATAACATAATAATTAATCTGTGAAGCGATAAGCTATCTTCTAGGAAATAATATTGAAAATTATTTCTCTAAATTATTTCTCTTGACGAAAAACACGATGTCATTTTTTTTTAATCATTGCAACTTGGACGACAAATCTTTACACAAATCTTTCGATTAAAACATCTGAAATTTTGAATCTTGTTATAATTATTTATATTCTCTCAAATTGCAATGATTATTCTAAATATTATTACCTCGAAGTTCGCAGAGAACGTCACTTCCGATTCTCTCTTCTTCCAATTCCTCTCCTAGTTTCGTGTGACTATTTTTATTATCGCTCGAGAGCAAAGCTCGAGCTCACGTGAATTGCTCATACGGGATGTCCTGTCTTCCACACATCCTTGTCTTGAGCCTCTCCGCTCAAACTCATATACCGTCACGGTTCGAGGAAGGCGATCATTTTCGTCGCGGCTGTCACTGTTAAACGAAGTTTCGACTTGTACACACGCGTACGTTTCGCGCTCGTCGATCGTTTCCTTGGAAGGATGACTAACAACGTTTGGTACGACAGAACGTTGTACGACGCGAACGACTCGAAGACAATCGTCGATATCCATCAATTTTTAAAATGTAATTCGCGTTAATTGTGTTTGATTAGAATTCGAATTTTCGATTCGACATGATTCATATTTTTTCATCATTATCGACTATTGATTTTTGTAATTTGCGTTAAATTATAATTAAACAGATTTCGAATTGTTAAAATTTTTTGTAATTATAACTCTTTTTTTTTAAAGGTGGTGATTTATTGAACGTGATTAAAAGTGATTTTTGTTATCAGTGATAATGGTGGATTGTAATTCTTGATGATGATCTTGTGAAATGTAACGATGTTTTTTGAACTGTTTGTCGCCATAAATTTGAATTAAATGATAATTGAAGAATAATCTTGCATCGGTGCAATATGATGAGTTTTAATTGTATAGTGATGCTACATTGGAATATAAATTTATTACAATTCTTAAAAATCAATTTTATTATAAGAGTAATATTTTATTACTCTTAACTGAAATTTTATGTATATAATTTTCCAATTCAATTTTGAAAATGATTAGATACACGATAATTTTATGTATAATAGAATATTTGAAAAATTACTATATGTAAATCTCAAATAAAATAGGTTCCCATTGAATATTGAATATTGAATATTGAATATTGTTCAAATAGATTCAATATAAAATTATGATTAATTATTTTTACAGTCTTCCAGTCATTCAGTAAACGTGTCATGTTATGTCTAATTATTCATTTGATGTGTCAGTCACAAATATTCGTTTTACATTCATTGTGCAAAGTCTTAAAATCTGAAGATTTCAAAGGAAAGACAGTCTAGTAGTGATGAAATAGAGGTGTAAATAGCACTGACAAACATTTCAATGGGTATTATGAATATAGCAAAGAGATGTGCAAAAAATTCTCAATACTTTTCCTTGACAAAGAAATACTTTTGAAATAAAAAGAATCTATTTATAATATAATCACTTTGTAATTTACAACTACACAATTACTTCTCTCACAATGATTAAAATTAAAATTAAATTTACAAGTTATTAATTTTTTCTCAGTATCACTATTGTTTAAAAAAACTACCTGCCATGAGCTATTAAAAAAATTAACCAACAAACTTTTAACTCTTTAAATGATTATACATCCATTTTTAATCTTGATTAAATTTTTAATAATTCCTTACTTCTTTTCATTTCCTATATTTGATAATTTATTTAATCTTTATTATTCAAAATAATTCTTATTTAATAAAATATAATATTTAAAAAAAATTCTACTTTTTTAATAATTCTGAGCAAAATATAAAGCAATGTATTAAATCATTTTTCCTACCTTCACAGATTTGTCTCCGGTGCGATGGGCTCGCCGGAAGTCGTCGAGCTCCGAGTCGGAGCGGAACTGCTACAACGTGCAGACGTCGCAGGTGACCACCGAGCGGAGTCCCACCAAGAAGAACAAGAAGAGAATCCAGAAAGAGAGGCGGAGGATCTGCGAGAAACGAAACCCGTTGTTGGACCGCGTGAAAAATACCAGGTTGAGCTTCTTCAAGGATCGAGATTCGGACGACGAGGAGCAAGAAGAAGAGGAAGAGCCGGAGAAGCTGCAATTTCGTTCCATGTGCGAGTTGAACCAGCATGGCCTGACCAGAAACGAATTTCGTAGATCGGTCTGTGAATCAGATTTGAAAGAGATCATCGAGGAGGAGAAAACTCAGGCAAAGAGGAAAAGGCGGTCGAAATCGCAGAGCAGATTACCTCATCGAAAGCAGCAAGAGGATCGCTCCTCGTTCTTGGGTCTGCGACCATCCGCTGGTCAGAAGATGGCGACTTTGTCCAATGACATAATCGAGGAAAGCGTCGGTCAACAGAATCGCAGGTGGCGGAAGAGCAGAGAGTTCGTTCAAGATCATCAGACACCGAGGCGATCCATGGATCACGTTCTGGAAGGTTCTACCAGCACCGAGGATGGAACGTTCAAGGATGGCTCTCAGTTTGACAGCATAACACCATCGAGCTGTTTGGCCGCCAAGTTTCGAGCAATGCAGGACAGGTATCTGAAAAGTTCCACCAGTAAGTTAATAGCGAAGATCTACAAGAAGGAGGGCAAGGACAAGGAAAGAAGAAGACTGAGGAGCTTCTCGTACGGCACTTTGCCGGGTCTCGAGGAGCTCAGAACGAATCCCCTTTACGAGGAACAGGATCAGGACGACAACGATTCCGGTATCCTGGACAACGACTCTGCCACCAGCTCTTTGCTCGACGACAGGTGCAGCAGCAGCGCCTCTGGATTGTTAACCACGCTCAACGATTCGTCCTTGAATTCACCACCTCAGTTACCACCGAGGAAACCTTCGTCCTCCATCGTGGACGTCGAAAGAACAGCGAAGATGTTCTCCAGTTTGGACGTCTATTGTGGAAGGAACGAGGGGAGAGGTTGCAGGAAGGACGTGTCCAGGTTTAACGCTCTTGAAGATTCCTCGAGCCAGATCTGTCAGGCAGCGAACAACGAACTGATAGATCGACAGGATCGTGACAGCTCGAAATTGTCCGAAGAGAAGAACGTGATCGAGAGGTTGAACAGTAAAGACTGTTTAAGGTCGGAGAGTTATCAAAGCTCTAGGCTTTCTGTTATCAGGAACAGGTCTTACACCACGGAAACGATGGTCGTGAAGCTTCCTAGAGAGAGTTCGGATCAGTGTTTGGGCATCTTCATCGCGAAAACAGCGGAATCCAGTCCCGGTTACCTGGTGGCTCATGTAGTGCCTAATGGGTTGGCCGATAAAGAAGGTACTTTGAGGATAGGCGACGAAATTTTGATAGTTAATGGGAAGAGGCTACGAGGGTTGAGCATGGCCGAGGCTAGGAAGATTCTTGGAAGCGGAAATGGACCTGGCGACGTGGACATCGTCGTCTCCAGGTACTCGGCTGTAGACCAGTCCCCTAAGAAGCTGACAGAGAGCAGCGTTGACTACGAGAACGTTCATATGGAGAATGGCCACGGTGTCATCGTCGAGAATTCACCTGGTACGCACTTCAGAAAACATCAGACGAAGCATCATCGGGACAGGAGGAACGAGTGTAACAGGACTGGTTCTTCGGACAAGGCTGTCGTGGAGAACGGTACGAGCTCTCAAAATGTTTCGAATTTTTGCACGCTGCCAAGGAGGCCTAGGAACACCGTCTCGACGTTCCTCACCGTCGTGTTTCAGAAGGGTCCTGGAAAGAAATCGCTGGGATTCACTATTGTGGGTGGAAGCGACAGTCCTAAGGGAAGCATCGGTGAGTAATTTATTTTCGATAAAACAACGATATTATTATTAAAATTCACGCGTGGTGAGAAATGAAAATTTATCGAGATTTAATGATGATGATTTAATGATAATGAAAGGGAAATGAAATGAAAACGTTTCACATCTACAAAAAATTTCTACTGATTTTTTTTTTTCTTAAATAATGTGGATAATTATAATTGTATTTTCTGTTATGTTTTCATTTGTGCGTTTCACATATTTGTTTCATCTATAAAAGAATGTTTACATTATTTTCTACTTTCGATCTATGCTATGTATTGTTTGTTATATAAGATTAACAGTAACTATTTTGGGGGATAAATAATTAATTATTGTATAAATTTGGTAGAGGTACTAATATGTTAAAGTTAAATTCATGCTAATATTAAAGACTAATATAATATTAATTTTAAAGCTAGTTTTCATCAACGAGCTATCTTAATTTAAATGCAGTAAAAATGTTTAACAACTATTATCTATTATGCAAGGCAACGTCGTTAATATTCGTTGTTTAATATTATTATAGCGTATTACCATTAAATGAATTAATTATTTAACTAATTCAAAAATAATATATATGATATATTACATATATATTCTAATATTTAAGCTAATTTAAATTTGAATTAATATTAAAACTAATAAATAATTAAATTTGCTACAATAATTTCTTTAAAAAGATTTAAATTTTAACAAGATTAAAAGCGATACTATACTTTACTATAATTATATGTTATTCAATTTATATTTAATCTCAAATTATGTAACTATATTAAAAATGTTTAAAGCTATATAATGTTATTGTTAAATAACTATTTCAAAAATGCTAACACAATATTCCTAGAAATCTATCTCAAATTTCTAATGATTAAATGTATCAAAAACTTCCAAAACTTCAACAATCGTTAACATTTCACTTTGACGAAAATCTTTTCAACATTTTAAAATTATTCTACATAAACTAGAACAATAAATAACATTATAAACACTTAAATATTAATCTAGTGTTAAACATTTCAATTCTAGCAACTCACCTGGAATTAACATAAGTATCTTAAACTTAACGATTAAACATATTCAATATTCATAAACAATATTTCTTCTTCAACATTTCAATATCAAAATATCCAAAACAAAATAACTTTATAAATATTATAAATATTATAAACCTTAACATTATTTATATCGTTTACACCATCGCATTTCAACTTGTTTAAACTTTTAACACGATAGAATATTGTAATAACTTGCAAAAACTTCAAATTTTCTCCCTAACTTCTATATATTATCCTGAATATTATATACTTTAACAAAATACTTTAAATCTCTGCAAAATTTGCAAAAACACATATATTTAATATTTCATTAAATATCTAAATTTAAATTGTTACATTTTATTTTAAATGGAATACAAAATAAAATCACTTATATCTTAAAATCTTCAATTGCAAATTAAGTAAATTTTAAAATTGAATACTACCACAACTTTTATATAATAATATTAAAAAATATATATTATAATATTAAAAATTATATAAAATCCTTTACATTAATATTAAAACAATCGACCAAAATTTATTCGTGTAACAATTTCTCAATCAATATAATATAATATTTATAATTAAAATGATCGATAATCTTCATCCCTATTTAAATCCCCTCACCCTAATCTAATCTCAAAAAGAATTCGTTGCTCCAAAAATGATGACCAAATAATGATATCAATTTTTGAAAGATATATGCACGCTTCCTATTTTTCTCGCGAAACAATGCTCTTCGTGCTCGTGGACGCGCACGTTTGATGGTCGACCCGAGCAGAAATAGCTTAGAAACATCGACGTCGATTTCCCGGCACAACGTTTACAAGCTCGCTTCGACCGACGCACGCCGCCTCTTGTCGATAAATTGCCTCCGCGTGTATACAAGCGGTCTCGAGTTTTACGCGATCGTTACGCTACGATCCTAGGAAGAGCGTGGAACTTGGGTTTCGTAAGCACGCATCTGGAGTATCGGCGCGAGCTTCGAGTTGTTTTACATTCGTGTAAAACGAAGAGGGGAGAGGTATATATGCGTGGTAGTTCGCCTCTTGAACGATGAAGAGGATCGCCGTGAAATCGTTCGAGCTAGTTTAGAGAAAAGTTTTGGAGGGTTTGGAAATGTTTGGTTTAGTTTCTGTAATGTATATATGTATATTTTTTTTTTAAGAAAGAGAGAGAGAGAATTGATTGCTTGGATATTAATATTTTAAATTGTGATGTAATGATGTAATGAGTTGAATATGAATAGGAAAATAATTATGGAATAGGAAAATACAGGGAAATTATTTATATTTAAATTGTTAAAATAAATTTGATTCGCGGTAATTCATTGATTTAATTTTTACGTAAAATTAGGAATAGATTTTAATATAGTTCAAAGTATAATGTATTTAATTCATACACGATAATATATTGTAAAGAATTAAATTTGTATAAGAGATGGAGATCAAGTAGATACGGCGCGGAGACAACGATTTAAAAAATTAATTTTGAGAGCATGACGAATTAGATGGTTAAGATATTATTGATTTTATTCATTTTAATTTCATTAGGAATATTTCTTTTTTAAAATACATTCTTTTAAAAATATTAGTAAATTAGAATCATAGAATTGCCCACTTAAATTTTGTATTATCAAATTAATTTTAAAAAAGATTTTTAAAATTTATTTTTTCGTGTTAATAGGCAAAAAATGCAAAAATTTTTCAAATAAAAAAAAATAATAATAATATTTATCCTGTTTAAAAATACATAATTTATCACTATCGTCGCTAAAACAAAAATATGGAAATTAATTTTTAAAATAAAACTCATTCAAAGAACAATTTTCCTCGTAAAGCGTTCAATTCAATTCATTAGATTCTCATAATGATACAAAGCAAAATCTGAATCTCCTAAATTCTAAAATTCTAAATTTTAATTGTTATAAAAATTTTTTCTACAAATTACAAATTTTTACGTTAAACACTACATTGTCAGAGTTTGTCTATAAAGTTTATTTATTAACACTATTCAATTTCATCAAATCGTATGTTAATAAATTATCTGCGAGTAAATAATTAATAATTATCACGTTAATAATATTTCTTTATCGAACTCATTTCGATTAATCGTTGCTTAATTTCCTTTCTCTAATCCATAACACTATACTATTCTATATAATTATGTTTGTTACAGGTATCTTTATAAAATCGGTATTGCCAGGGGGGCAAGCCGCGGAAGATGGCCGTTTGCGAGCAGGTGACGAGATTTTGGCAGTGAATGGCCACGTCTGTCACGACTTGACCCATAGAAAGGCCGTTCAGCTTTTCCGTAATATCAAAACTGGACCGGTTGCTTTGCACCTTTGTAGACGCATTAAAAATAAGGAACTACAGTGAGTACGGCAGTGTTGTCCTATTGCATATAGTTTTACAACTTAATATTAGATGATTGTATTAAAGAAAGGAAAAAAGAAAATTGAGTTAAAAGAATGTATATTATAAAATTGTATATTAGATATTTTCGTATTGATTATGTAAAAGTAATAGGATAATCATAATTTTTCAATTTTAAAAAGTAAAATATTTAAAATAGATATACGTATAAAATTGAATTTTTTTTTTCGAAAAACTATGTTTTCGAGAAACATATCGAAGATAAATATTCCAAAATTACGAATATTTATCTGATATAATATTATATCGTCTTAATACTTATTCAATATTTATTTCAATAATATTTTAATAATTGAATACAAACTTTTACATAATCAACACGAAACATATATATATATATATATTAATTATTTAATTATATAACACATTAAACTTTCAAAATAAAAATGGGACTTTAAATAAATTCTTTATACTTTTTTTCAGGACGACAAAGGCTAAGTCGTGCGCAGACCTTCTACTCGTCGACGCGTGAAGAAAATCTGTATAAGAAGATTGTAAAAACGAAGAAAATACTTCCGTGACCGCTGTAAAAATGAACTCGGGATCTGTACATATTGTAAATTTGTAAAATCTCTTGAAATAAAACTATTATTTAATAACTATCGAAAAATTACGTTGTCGATCGTTGCACATCATTTTGTCTCGCAAACAACAGATTCCTCAAGCACCTTAAAATTACGACCTCTTTATTGTCCTCTATAATAATAATAATAAAAAATAGTAATAATAGTAATAATAATAAAAAATAATAATAATAATAATAATAATAAAAGAAATTGCATACAATAAATTCACGCTGTTTCAACGTACCTGTATAAAATCTTATAGTCATGATAATAATATAATAATAAAAATAATATAATAATAATAGTCAATAATAATCAATAATAATAATAATAATAACCATTTGATAATAAACTTAATCATTACGCAATTGCGACACCGCGTTAAATAAATTAATTGAAACAAACATCAAAGATCAAAGATTCGTTCTGATAGACTAGAATCCTAAAACTTCGTATGCAGCGAACGTTAGGTCGTTTAAAATCGATTCGAAAGAGCACTTCCGGTGGGCAGATTCGTCCACATTGCCTCCTTCTCAGCATGGCGCCGATTTTTGCGTACTTTTTGGATACCTGTAACACAAAATGTTTCTCTTATAGAATAATTAATTTTGTTATATATTTGAAAAATTATTTATTAATAATGACATCCATTTTTATATTTTCATATAAAGTGATGAGTATAAGTAGAGAGATATTAAATGATGCTGCGATTCTTTATATTAATTGTTTACTAAAAGATTGTGCTAAAGATCCAAGATTATTAAATAAACGTAAAATAAAACGTAAAATTATAATATTTTATAGGAGAATACTATTTTTATTTAATAGATAACAATAAAAATTAGTTTATTTATAAAATTAATAGTTACTTATTTGCTATAGAATTTCAAATCGAAAATGTTAATGTGATGAATTTTGTTTAATACCTGTGTCTCCTTGTGATTTCTAACTCGACAGGACCTTCCCTTACTGCCTTGAACAATTCGATTACTTCTTGATGAGTATAACCACGCAGCACTTTTCCATTTAAACTTAAAATTTCGTCACCTGTAACAAAAATTCGAATACTGTATTAGTTAAATACATTCGCGAAGAATTAGAGAATCGAATTAATTAAACGATCTGTTAACAAAAATTTATATATAAATCGTCGATTTGCTATTATTAATTTACAACTAGAGTATGAATATACATTTACAAAAAATTCAAAGATAGAAAAATATAGAAACATGCAAAAATACATAAGATATCAAAAATATTCACAAACAAATTAAACAAATTTCTATACAAGATTATTTCATTAATTTCATACTTGAAAAATATAAAAATAAATCTAATTTCTGTACATCAACTTTTCCATTCGTTTCGATCTTTAGAATCGATCCTTCAAACGATACGAATACGTCAACACCCTATATATTTTGTCAATCATAATTCGAGAAGCCAAGAAACAAATCTCGTTCGACTCGAATTTCGAACGTTTCCAATTTTGGAACAGTTCGAACGGGAGGCTTAGCCTTTTGGCAACAGGCGGAGATGCATCGATCCTGTACTTATGCAACCGAAACGGCCGGCGGCCCGTTATGCAAGCATGCGGCAGGGTGCAGTGGCACGAGGAAACCACGGACGTTCGCGTGCTCGTAAAAAGTGTCAGGATCGGTTGAAACTCGAAACGCGTTGCGTGAAACCTGCCTATAGAACGTGTTGCCGCCTACCGCGTCGGGAGCCATCGCAAAAATCGCGTAGAAGACAGGGACGACACGCGTGTGCGCGAAATTCGATTCGACGTCGACATCGCGGCTTTTCTTCCACGAGGAAACTTCCTCGTGTCCACCTTGATCGAACCCCTTCGTTTAAAAAAAAAAAAAAAAAAAAAAAA
>NW_006263951.1:22488-25767 GCF_000469605.1 Apis dorsata
TCGAAACTGTTTTTATTTGTCAAGATATATTAAATAATAATAATTTCCTAATACATTGAAATGTTTTAAAAAATATTTCAATTAAAAAGAATAATTATAAGCTAATTTATTTATTTTCTTTTTCGAGTCCCAATTTACAATTAGAAAACTCAAATTTCGATCGAATATCATTTAAACAACATTACATATAAATGATCGAAATCGAAATTATACACAAGTCTCGTAGCATCAAATATTCCTATAAGATTCAAAACAAACTGGTTCGACTAATTATTTATATACAAAATCACACTCAATCTCTTTCCAAAGAAAAACCATCAACAAACGGACATTGAAAACAAATCCAAATTCTCGAGTGTTTATTAAAATCTCTTAATTCAAACTTTCCAATCGATCTATCAAATTTATTTTCCCTCCGTCTTCTCCGCAAAACATAATCGCGAGTTCCATTTAGCTTGGCAACGAAGAGAGCGACAGAAAAGATCCCGTTGACGAGGCCGAGCCAAGTCCAGTGGCGTGGTGTTACAAAAGGCGGGAAAAGAAAGAGTGGCAAAAAATGAAAAGAATGAAAAAGGAAAAGAAAGGGGGAGGGGGAAGGCGGGAGAGAGGAAGCGAGGGAAAGAGATTGAAATCTGTTTAGAAATGCACGCGGCGACGTCAGGCTTTGGATTAAAGATTCGAGATGTGTTCGACGCGTCCATGGCGTGAATGCACGAGGAACGAGCGGCGAGTAAGTACGTGACGCATCGATCCACGCCGTGATCCTGAAATAGCGAACTATGTCGATGGAACGAGATCCTTGCGCGATCCAGGCACGAGGAATCCACGATCAATTGCGTCACGTTAACGTAGGAATGGTAACGTGAGAGATTACATTGCTGCGAGGCCTACACCGTAAAAGGAATAGAGGAGCTCGAGACAGATCCTTGAAAAGATAAATGGTCCAATTGTCTTGCTGTGTACGTACACGAATGCGTTTGAATATCGAGTGATTTTCGAAGGAACTCAAAATTAACACACTTTTCGCTCTGTTTGATCCCCTTTTCATCGATATAAATAAAGATAATGTAGATACAATAAGAAGGATATTTAGATAGAAAAGAATATAGCAATCGAGAAGTAATATCAAACAATAAAACTGATTAAAAGTTTTATCCTACCTTGAAACAATGACTTGGAGACATCAGCCTGGCCACCAGGAAAAACCCTTCTCACGAAGATGCCCATCTCACCACGAGGGCTGTCCCTACCACCCACGACGCTGAAACCAAGGCTAGGCTTGCCGTAGCCTTTCTCGAATTTGGCGATATGCCTCGTCAAATAATGTTGCGGCTCCGTGGCCGATTCCAAATTACTCTCGCCGCCTTTTCGCTCCTTGGACACGCAGGAGAGCGGTAAAAAGTCTGGCCTTTTCGAGGATTGGACTACTTCGTCCGCGGTGGATTTGCCCGATTCCTCCGATTGTACTGTTTGCTTCGTTTCGCTGTCGATCAACGACAGATTGGAAAGGTTCTTTGCGTTTTCCAGGTACTCGTACTCCCCAGGTAAGGTCGGCGGGCTTACGTACACTTGTGGCACAGTCTCTTCATACGCGGTCATCAAACGTATCTTGTTGCCCGTGAAGGATCTCAGAAACTCTTGGACCTCCTCGAGGCTCTCCAATGTCCTCAACTCTTTGCCTTCCACCTCCACGATCTCGTCGCCCAGCCTTAGTCTTCCGTCTCTGTTTATTCAAATTGTATTTTGTTTGATTCATTAAGAATCCATTGTTGTAAAGTTAATGATAAAAGTGTCTTTATGTCCTACACTATCTAGATGCTCTCTAACAAGATAATTCTCCTTCAACAATCGAACTCTCTTACAACTATTCTAGATTGTCAATTTAGATCTTCCCCCTTAGATGTGATATCTAAACTTACCTATGAGCTATTCCATCGCTCTCCAGCTGAACAACGATGTACCGCAGCTCGGGCAAGCGTTGCTGCGCCAACCGGATACCCAAGCTCTCCTTCGGATCCCTCTTATGCAACTGCACCAACCGACATCTCCTCACTCTCTTAGGCGGCTGAATAATATCGCTAAGAAACCTAGTCTTGTCCTGCTGCAGTCTCATTCTATGAGGTGAAATGTCCAACGACTTGGACGAGTTCTGCAACGCGGTCAGCCCATTCCCACAAACTGGGAACTGGGAGTTCATCGCGGCATCGTCGTAAGTCTGATGTATGCTCGGCAACAATCTGCCAGAATTGCTCTGGTGCCACCTAAGCCCGTCTATACCGTCGTTCAACTCGGAATTTCCGGCTCTCATCACGCCCTCCGTTTCAGAGTTCTTCCTCGTCCTGATTTCGTTGCTGTTCTCCTGTTCCTGGCACTCGCTCGGAGTGGAACTCCTTATAGGCTTCTCCAGTTCCGAATCGACCACGCTGCTGGTGTCCGAGCTGTCCGTGCACTTCAGGCTCAAACCTTCGTTCTCAGAAGCGGCCGCTGACTCCCCTCTGGGCCCGTCGCTGTCGTAGCCGGACTCGTTCGAGCTCACGTAGTGAGAGGAGAGCCTCTGCTCGCCACTCGGGGCCGAGTTCCTCCTGTGCTTTCTCAGCGTGGCCACCATGTCCAGGTCCACGTTCAACGAGGACGTCTCCGAGAATCTAGCCTCGTTCATCCTTCCTGCGAAGTCCACTCTATCCTGGCCTGCCTCCGGATGCTGGACGCCTGTGTTCCCTCTAAGGGACATCGGGCTGCTGTCGTACGAGCTGTAACATCCGGTGTCCTCCTGCTGGAAGTTGTCGTCGATCCTCTCCAAGTGCCCCGGATTCAGACTGTACCTGTCCTCGCACCTGCTGCTCGCACTCTTTCGAAACTCCGTGTACGAGTTCCGCCCCGATTTCGAGGTGGACGGTTCCTTGTTGGGGCTCCCCCTGGATATATTCCCGTTCCTGGCTCGTCGCCGACCAAGCGTGGTCGTGCCCGTGTACGTGTCCTCGATCTTCAACGCAGGGAAGTGCTCCTCGGACGCAGTCTTGAACAGGCGCTCGTCCTTCGAGGCGAACGTGCTGTGACGTTCCTCGGGCAGGACGGAGAGCTTCGATCGCAGGAATGCGTACGGGAAGCTGGATTTCTTCGCCTCCTTGAAATCGCAGCTGCTGCTCTTTCGCATGGGAGACTCGTTCCGCGATTGTCCAAAGTCGCACGGGCTGAAACTCGTTATGGGCCCGTTGTTCCCGAGCGGATACAGATTCGCGGACGCGTCGTTCACGCGCTCGTCGAACGCTTCGTCGTTCT
>NW_006263951.1:26079-27469 GCF_000469605.1 Apis dorsata
CACGGTCTTGTCTTTTCGATTAGCTATCTGAAGATCGATCCCCTCCGACGGATCGTCTCCTTTCACGTAGGTCGGGCTGGTGTTCAACTGACTGGTGCTGCAACTTCGGAACAAATTCTCCTTCTCGCACGTTTTCAACCTGTCCTCGATGTTCTGGGAGCGTCTGTTGCCTCTGGCCGAGTTCAACATCCCCGTCGAACCCATGCGGATGAAGAAGGATTTGAAGGGCGAGGGTGATCTGTGAAACGTACCTCCGGGTATTCTCTTCTCCAGTTTGCTTTCCAGCTTCCCGTGCTCCGCCTGTAGCGGTTTCTCCGTTTTCGAATTTATATTGTTGTTATTGTTGTTGTTGCTCGCTGCGGCCATGTTGTTGTTGTTCCCGCTGTTCCCTGTGTCCGGCCTCTCGGAAATTGAGCAGATCGTTTCGCGGGAACCAGCCCGACGGAACGAGTCTATCTTCTTGCTCATCCTTCGACCCCACACTCCGAAACTCGAGCCTGAAAGTAACACGAGAATTAGACAGATTCACGAATTCGATTAATAACAACGCTCTTCTTCTTCTCCACGTGGAAAAATTTAACAAATATCCTCCACAAGATCCTTTTCTCTCTTATTATCTTCGTCGATTAATCGCGACCCAATGACTCCCCCTCCCCAAAAAATCAACGACATTCAATTCTAATGAAACAATTTCTCGACTTGACGACGATGGTATCATCACCTTCGAATCTCCACACGGATTCGAAAAATTTCAAGGAATTTGAAGCCTCGGGCGTTCAGCTGCTCGAGGTCCCGGGCAACCGGGCAGAAGAAGAGATACCGGACCATCTCGCGGTACGAAAAACCATCCGTCGGCATCCTTATTCGCGGTCGACATATGGTCGCCCCCGAGAACAGGTAAAAGGAAGTCTCGAGTATGCAGAGAGCAGGTCGAGACGATGGTTCCGCGTATTTTGGGACTACTTTTTCGAGGTGTCAGCCGTCGTCGGTTAACGGGGCCGGGCCATTCGCTCCTATACGATGGGGAACGATTGTCAGGCTGCTCAGGTATCGGGTACACGTGTTTTGCGATAACGCAACGGAGAGGGTTTGGCTTCGTGATACGACCTCGTTAACCCGCTGCCTTCGCAGCGTTTTCTTTAATGCGAGCTGTTCGCGCCACACTTCGTTATTTAACCGTTCGAGACGACGTGATAGATGGCGTATATATATATATATATATATATATATATATATATATATACTTTGGACGAGATGGTGAAACGATGGAAACGAGGTATTAAGTATCTCTTAAGGTTGGGTTTTAGAGAGGTTGGGTTGGTAGGTCAAGGATTAATTGGTTAATGGAAGTTAATGGAAGTGGAAACGAGGGAGGATGGAAAAAACGTTG
>NW_006263951.1:27670-29378 GCF_000469605.1 Apis dorsata
GAGATTGAAGATTTTTTTTGAGGAGATTTTGGGATTGGAGAGAGGAAGATTTATTAAGGAATGTATGATGTATGATTTATTAGATTATTCAAAGAAAGATTTTGGAACGTTGATGGTTGTTAAGCTTCTCTGAGAGAATTAGTAAAAATAAAGTAAATATGAAAATATAGGTTTGCTGTTGATTATGATTTCGAAGAAATATTCGTGGAAATTATTTGCAAAAGTTATTGTTATATGTTACGTATTTGGAATATTATTTTAAAGTGATAGGAAAAATATAGAATATGATTTTTTTTAATTAGGAAGAAGAAAAATTGTACGAGAATTTCTAAAAGTTGAAAGTTCAGACCTCATTAACAAGACGACTTTTGCATTTCTGATATGATGAGAGGCCTTTGTAGGTTATAACGAGGAATATTCATGAATTGAGAAAAGGAACAAGTTCAAGTAATACTTCACGATCTAGAATGTAAAGTAATATTTTCGATGAATGCAATCTCATAAATGATTGAATGGTATCGATATTTCTAATAATCCATTAGTCTATCATTTTGAAAACTAAAATACAACTTTTGAAATGAAATGTTCATCAAAATTATAAGTTAATTAATGAAATTTTAAGAATTGAATCACTTCTTTCGAATCGTTCCATTTCAATCTTTAATTCCAAAATTAAAAAAAAAATCCTATTTCTTTGAGATAACCATTCTCATAAACACGTTACCTCGACGTTATCATTCATTTTCTCGTTCAACTTACGGGCAAAGTATTACCGCTAAAGCCTCGAATCACTTACTCGCCATATGGCGCCATTGTTCTCTAATACAAATTGAAAGATAAAAGAGGAAGAATAAATGGGAACGGAGCTGGGTAATTCTTCGAATTAATCTCGAGAGGGAGAGAATTCATGATAAATCGAACGTGGCGTGACAAGTGCGATGACTTACACTCTCATTAAGGTAACGAGTTGCATCCGTGCATCACGGGGCACAATTAAACCGTGAATGTGTTTCCATGCGCCACCAACGGCTATCAACGTCGTACACAGTTCGACCGCGATGACGCTCGGGCGTCATCGCTTTATCCTTGATTAATTAGTTTCTTAATTAATCAAGCACGGAACACCGCTCGACGTGACGATAATTATGTTGAGCGACACGGTGAAAATGATTACCTTTGTTCGAGGAGTTACAGCGGAAGATATTGAGCGGAGTTGATTCTTTGCGTGAAAAATTGACGTGAGTGATAGCGGGAAATTTAAATAAGGCCTTGGAATGTTTTCGAATTGATTGAACGAATAAGCGATATTTTTTTTTTTTTTTTTTTTTTTTTTTTTTTTATGAAATGTAATTACGAAATTGTGGATGAAGATGTACATTTTCATCCACTATATTTTACTAGATATTTGATATAAATCATGAATTGTATATACATATTTCTTGATAAAATTTATTATATAATTATCTATAATTTTTGGACGAATTTAACCGTGGTAAGATTTTTGTAATTTATAGCAATGTATGAAATATCGAGTGTGTTATTTCTTTAATATTTGTTCAGCAAATGCTGAATTTATTACTGTGTTAGAGAAAGAATAAAAATCCATAAAATGTTACTTATATAATGTATAATATAACTTTGATATGACAATTTCTTTTTTTTTTTTTTTTTTGTAATTAACTTTTAAGAGAAACGCAAACAAAATTTT
>NW_006263951.1:29530-38292 GCF_000469605.1 Apis dorsata
TCTTGGTATATAATATAAACGAAAGTTGCTATATATCTTTTTTCCATTATATAACAAAATGTCATACGTTTGTAATAGCGCTCATATTTCTGCAAATCGTTTCCACTATTCGTCACGACGAGTGATTAATCTTCGTATTTCATTTAATGCCTCTTATTTCAACACCAAAGTCACGCCAGCATATTTCATTTCTCCTTGAAGTTCGGTTTTTATGACACTTAGTGTGCATCGCGCGTATAAATAAATTTATAAGGTAATATTCATCATTACTTTAATTTAATTAGTTTTTATATCGATGTACTATATAATTTTCGAGATGATTACATGCTATATAATAGTATAAACTTACTAAATCTTAAATTTTATGATATTATATAGTTTATGAATTTTTATTCTCAGTTGTATTAATATCATTAAAAAGTAATTTTCTTTTTTAAATGTAAAAAAAAACTTAAGTGTAACCCTTTTCTTTATTACGAACTATCAGCGCATCCCTAATTATACACCACTACTAATCTCTTTCTCTATAATTTATCGAGATTAAATATGCTCATTTGCAATTTTTGCATTTTGTCTATAGAATTTTCATTGTAATTTATTTATTTTTGTAGTAGTTTATAAATATAAAATCAAATTTTAAATTGGAGAAAAATAACTAGATTCCAACAAAAATTCTTCCCCTTTGGTCCCAAAAATTTATCCCTTTCTAACAATTTTAATAATTTAATACACATTTTAAATTATTTGTCATCTTTATACATATACTAACAAAAATAAAATCGTCTTCTTCACAATCTGTGTAGAATTTTAAATTCCAACAAATTTAATTAAATAACAATCCTAATTTTAACCCTATTCCGCATTCCCTAAATTATTTGCATTCTTCACACCAACAAATTCTTAATTACCTTCTATAATTACAGTTTATATTTTATAGTAGCTAGAATCTGAGATATACATATTTATGATTACTTAACGAAAACGAAAGTCAAGAGAGGCATTCGTAATTAATATTATTAACGATCTTTCGCGCGACCTTATTAACCTACACTACCCGTGAACCACTAGCTACGAAAACGAGAATTTTAGAATTTTTACACGAGGCGGAAAACGTGTTCCATCGTAACCTTGTTACAAACACGGTTGGTGCAACGAGTGCAACGTTAACACGCGATCCTGAAAACTCGTGTTCCTCCTCATTAAACCGGCCGACAGATAATGACAGCGCGTTTTAATTAATTAATCGTATCACGGGCATCCTAGCGTATCGCGATAATGAAATCGCGAACAAGTTAAGCCGATGGATACCTAACGAGCGTTTCCATGAAAAGTGGACAATAAAACAACGAACAACGTATTCGCATTATTCTTTCCATTCGATTACGTGGTTAAATTAGACGAACGATCGTGTGAAATATAATGGACATTAGAATTGTTGACGAATTTGTTATCGAATTTTTTCTTATATCTTATATCTTTCTTAAATCTTTAAGAAAATATTTGATTGAATGTTTGTATGATGATGAATACTCTAAAAAATAGTCCTAGATATAAAGAATGTGAAAAATATATTTGCTGATAGGGGATTGGGCAATTTAATTTTGCAATTTAATAAAAGTGAAAAATGAAATAGTCTCAGCTAAATTATTAATAATGCAACGTACAAGTTATGTACATTATATAAATATTTTTGTAAAAGGAAATTAACTATTAAATTATTAAGTAATTTAATAAAATATTTTTAAAATGATTATTGCGTTGAAGAAATATTTAAAGGATTTGAAACAGAAATTGATTTGAAACAGAATTAAATCCTAAAATTCGTAATATTTATATTGAAGTTGATGTAATTGTCATAATTCATTTTTTTATGAGAAATGTGAATGGCCAATTTATATTTATTATAAAAATAACTTTAGCACTTTTGAGTAATTCGACTTTCTTTTTTAACTGGTTAATGCTTGAGATACTTATTTACAATATCTCTTTATATCTTTGAATATGCAGGATATTCTGACTCTAATGGTCTGTACTATTCTTTATTAGAATATTCTTCGGTCAGAAAAGATCAACTATAATCTGTGCTATGTACACATTTTCAAGAGTATTCTTTTTACATGGTGTCTTTGAATTGTTCAAATGAAATCATATAATTCTTTTCTATTCCGTTCTAAGAGACATTAAAAAAGAAATTCAGTATAAAATGTGATACTTTTATTCACGTGTCGTAAAGTAAAGAAAACCGTTAGAGTGAACATTCTATATTTAAGTATTCACATATATATTTATGTCTTTTATTTTGATCCAATAAACTAAGAGTTGTTTATAAGAAAAGAAAATAAACTCATATATACTAATACTATACTAATATTAAAAATTCCTATATTTTAAAACAATCAAAAATCATTAAGAATTATAATATGTCAAAATTATAATTGTTTTGAAATTTTTCTTACTCACCTACTTTGAAATCCCAACATAAAATTTTCCAAACAATCACAATACTCTTCAAGAAATTGAAAAATTATTACGTATCGACTCGTTCTTTGCTCTTTGCACTTTGGATCCCATATTAAAATTTGTTAAGTCACACCAATCTTCATAAAATTTAAAATGATTACATATCATCATCTCTATTCTCTGTATACTTTACACTCTAATATCCTAAACGAAAATTTTTCAAAAAAAAATTACATTAATTCTCAATCTTAAAATTGAAAATTACCATCAATTTTTCTCAATATTATTCTCTGCATAATTTGAACTTGTGCGAATGAAAATTGTTCAAGAAAAATTGACGTTAAATAATCTCGTCATCGTAATATCAATGTCTAAAATTAAAAAAAATATATATTCACGCGTCATCAGACATCATCGTCCGCAAAACATCCAACGAATCATGAAACAAAATTGAAATCTCACTTCATAAACGGGATCATCGCCGAGCTCCCTCTCTTATCACCGAGCCTTCCATCATCGAGGGAAGCAAAGCCTCGAGGTTGTCGATTCAATTCACCGTCGCGCCGATGAATTACCCTCGCTCAAGTTCTTTCTCCTGACAGTTATACAGCTTTTCGAGACGGGCGAGACGAAATTCACAGGAGAGAAAAGAAAGTCGGGCGAAACGCGTCGTCGCTAGTAACCGACGATGAACTGTGTTTTCAGAGAGAGGCAAAGGCGGCGTCGGGCCGACAATGCGTTGCGATCAACGCAATTTAATTCTAGAGGAAGAAGGCACCGTAACGCGGCCAGAAGCACGCTGCCTGTTATATAAAACCGAGGCTGCGATCCGACAAGCCGTTCCACGACGAGCTTTTTTTTTAAAAAGAAAAGAAAAACGAAATACTCCAGACACTTTTGCTAATTTTTCGAAATATCCGCTAAATACCGCTAATTCCATGCGTGAATTGCAATGTCGCTTTAAGTCTCGTTCATATTGATCCATATGATGAACATATTTTGTATTTTAGATTGGAAAACTGGATTTTTTTTTTATAAGGTTAAAAGATTCTTGTGGAATTTATTTGGAAAATTTATTTTCCAGGTTATGCAATATTTTAGATTTTTTGCAATAGCAATTATAAATTAGCCTAAAATAGAATAAGTTATCAATTGTTTTTGAGAATTCTAAAAGTAGTCAGGAAAGGAAAGGATATATGTTCTATTTTGAAGCTACTTATCTGATGAGAATTTTATTCATCGTAAGTCAATGGAGAATAAGAACTGAAGGTGCTAATGGAAGATACAAGAAATATGGATGGAATGAAATTATGTCGTGAATGTTAAAATTTATGTGACTGACTCGAAACAATCCTTGGAATTTATTACTCATGATTTTTCTTTTCAATGGAAAGATTTTGCACGATAATTTTATAATTATTTTATGACATACATCATAAATTTTTAAACGAACGTATAATTTTATAATACAGCTAGATATAAAAAAAAAAAAATTAAATCATAGAAATACGAGTTTCTATTTAATATAAATATTTGTAAATTTGTCCTGCACATCTCGTTTGTCGTTTTATAATTAATTTGCGCTAACAATTTACAAACAGTTCCATTTAGAATCGTCAGCTTTTTGATGCTGGTCTGTTAATTATCTAACGTTGGCAAATATTCCGAAAGTACGAGATTGCACATATTGTGAAGAGGTCCTTACAGTTAAGCGTTAACGAGACTGGTACCAACTGTATTTTAAACTGGTAGGTAAATTATTGCGACAAAGGAAAATTTATTTTAGATCTCGCTAATTGATCATACTATATTCACATAATCTTTTCTTTATTCCTAAGGTAATTAAAATTAATGATGGATGATAAAATAAAATGATTGACATGAGATATAAAAAAAAAAAAAGTTATACCACAATCTTTTTCAAAATATCGAATCTTTTCTAAATATTCTAAAATGTATTTCTTCTGATCTTCCTCTTCTTCTTTTATTCATCGAAACAAGAATTGGAACGTAAAAATTTCTGAACCGTAACATACTATTAATTCACACCTATAAGTTACATAACCTACATATGAAAATATTTGAAATACGATAAAAATCTTTCCAAAATTACATTCCCTTTTCATTTTCTCAAACAGATTCGAATACGAACTCGTATTTTAATTATTTCCTTAATAATCATCATATGATTAATGACAAACAAAAAATAAACTTTCATATCGTAAACGACTACCACCTTTCAACACAATAATCTCGAAAAAAAGAAAGAAAAATAAAAATAAAAGATGGAGAATGTTGCACATCTATCTTCGTGCATACCTTATTCTAACGAAGCAAATAATTCACGCCGCGATTAGTAAAAGGATGCGAAGTTCAAGCGTTTAGCGGCGTTTTAAAAAGAACTTAAGTCACAATACCGAACATCTGGACTTGAAGATCAGTAGTTCTCAACTTCCGTACGAATGATTTTCGCTATCATAGACGATACTTTTCAATAATTCTCTCGTTATCGTACTCAACATTATAAAATTAAACGTTTGATCGAAGAAGTAGAGGTCTCGAGTAAGTAATCCTAATAATGAAAAATTTTTCAGAATAGGTAAAACGAGATTCGTAGGAGGAAGGAAATTATAAATGAAGTATAATCGTGGAAGGAGGCGGTGATTCGAAAAATGTTGGAAAACACTGTACCGGAGCAACAGTACTTGGCGATCCGTTTGCCACGAAGCAAAGGACACCGAAGCCATCAGAGCATGCAATTCTGTTCGAGAGCACTTAGACTCGCCACATCAGGAAACGGTGTCCTCCGCGTGTACACTGGTCAACAAAGAAACGGGCACGTGACCGCGATACTATCTTCCTCCTCGAGTGAAATTCTTCCATCGCGTCATTTCCAAGATGGGAATTTTCAGAAACCGTTTACTTTTACTCGATCCGATTCGACTCGAGTTCGAGAATCGTTCGAGATCATTGATTGCTAATTGGACGATATCGCGAACGATGATTTCCTCGGACAGGATGAGGATTCTTGAGAGAAAAAGTATTGGGTGTAAAGAAATATTATACACGTTATGGTTATAACACGTGGATTTTAAATCTTCGGTTCGATGAAAATTGTTCCACAAAATTGACCGATCAAAATCTTGTTCGCTACATTGTATTTTATTAAAGTTCGATATTTTATTACAACATTGAAATAATTTAAGGAAAATTATATTATTCTAGGAAGAATTTTCTCTAGAATCCATCCAACAAACCTAATCTTCACATGTCTTTATACGTGAATGTTTTACGAAAAAAAAAATTACAAGCCTAAAACACTATCCCTCTTCAACAACTTTAATATCATAAAAAACATTTACACATGTTTTCAATATGCAAAAATAGCAACGAAATATCCAGTTATCCAGCATACGCAACATATGCACTCGATAATCGGCTAGAATCATCCGCTATTTCCAATTTTTTTTAAAAAACATCCATCCACATACCATACCAAAAAATTACGCTCGAATATCAAATAATTCCATCGAGTATCTCTTCGATATCAAGGAAATCGATTTAACGTGCGCAAAAATTTAATCGAAAAAAAAAAAAAAAAAAGAAATAACCCGTTCAACGTTAACGACCTAATCGCAAGAACATTTCCACGCGTGTGTTCGCGCACGGAAGCGCGCAACGGAACATCCAGTTAAGACGTACGTATACACGTATTCCATACTTGACAGCCGCCCGGCAAAGTGTTAATTTCGCACGACGCGTGCGGCTCGGTCGCAACGCTTTAAAACGCTTTGACCCTCGAACCCTCTCTCTGACGAACGCACGCCATCATCCTCTTCTCTTCCCCTCTCTGTCTCTTTTTCTTCTTCTTCTTCTTCTTCTTCTTCTTCTCTTTCGAGGGCAATTTGAATGTGAAAATCGTGCGCGCCATCTCTCCCTCTTCTTCCAGGGACGGATCATCGCCTGGCCGGGCTCGTTCTGGTTCGTACGTGCGCCGCATGCGTCCGTTTCATGCGATTTTGTAAATGAGACGGTTTCGAGGGATACAGGATGTACCGTAACGGCCGAAAGGGTAGCCCGCGGTTAACTGTACTCTTTCTTTCATCGCCCGTTATCATGGCGCCCGCGATCGATTTTACCCGCCACGATACACGATAACCGCCACCGATTATCGACGCCATTTGGGCGGCTCGATGACTGCCCTCTCGAGCGGCGGATATTCGCGGTGATTACCGGGGTACTGGTGGAATTGATTTCGGTGTTTCGATAAAAATGAAAATGCTTCCAAGATTGTTCTCACGATACTTTTTCTTTTTTTTTTTTTTTTTTTTGCGTGTAAGTGCATGAGAGGTTTAATGATTATGGAGGTCGCTAGATTCTTTTTCTCTCTCTGTCTTGCACGAGTGTTAGAAAAAAAGAAGGGGAAACGTTTTAACGATGGGGAATATATAATAAATGTCTGTTTTACGTAGCTTGGGGATATCACGAGGTAATATATTTGAGTTATACGTATAAAACGTATAGATTTGGATAATGAATAATAGTAAAAAGGATTCGAGTTAAGCTGTGTTCTTTCGCTTTTGTTCTTGCGAGATTATGGTAATATTGATTTAAATATTACTTTCTTCTTTTTTAAAAGTAAAACAGAGAGTGAATTTAATATTATAAATTTGCGTTGTATTTTAAAAACGATGGGGATATGACGTATTAACGTACAATAAATATTATTATATAATTGTTTTTTTTTGATCGCGTGTCTTTGTTGCAAAGATTGCTCGAGCATTGTAACGTTCGAAGACTATGACATTTCGCGAAAAGAATTAATTAGGCGCGGCACTCGAGCAAATAAGACACACCTTCATGTGATGTTATTAGCTTCTTATAGCGCTTATGAGTTCAAATCATCAAATATACATTGAATTTTTAATGATGATTTATTTTTCCTCATTATCAGAAAATTTCTCTAATTATAAATTAGATGATACATATCTTATTCTACTTCACGAATTCAAAACAAAAAATCACTATAAATGTGGTATATCAATAAAAAAAAGTAACTAGACCGATGTATTCTATAGAGTTCGCCCTCTATTCGAATTTATATCTTATATAGGATAATCACACGCATTTAGACAATTTGCAAGCATCGAATCATTTAAATTTGCATTCTTTACTCTAAATGGATACGTTTAACAGCACGATCACGTTGCGTGAGTATCTCTCATTCGTCCAGAAGACTGTTTCAAATTTTTTTTTTTTTTTTTTAATTAATCGAAACTGTTCAACGCGTTATATGCAAAACTAACAGTTTCTAATAACTAAAGAGATAAATAAAGTGATGAAAAATAGAGACACAAATCGAAAGAAAAATACATAAAATTAGATAATAAGTAGCTTGATCCGATCTATGAATACTGTTGCAGAAAACGATGATCCGTTTACTGACATTAAAAGAAGCTAGGCTAAGGTTACTAACCATTTGAACATGGAAAACGATTGATCTGGATAATTGCTGGTCTCTAATGATTCACATCCGTTTCAGTTTTACATCACATCACATAAGAAAATGAATCGATGAATGTTGATTGCGAAAAGTGTTTAAATTAATTTATATTGCATTAATCTTCTCATTCCTGCCTGTTTAAACGAAAAATAAAATTGATAAATGAATAAGTTATATTCATAAATCTGAATAATAAAGCAACGATGAATTATTAATTAAAAGTCATTTGTTTTATATAAGAACCACATCCTATTCGATATTCGATATACTTTATCAAAATAAAAAAAATTGAATACGATTATTTCAACGATTAATTTATTATCTCGTAACTGCATAAATTCTGAAAAGAGTTTCTTAATTGCAAATTTGAAAGATGATCGAGTGACTGACTCATTCTGATGAAATTTGATGCACAGTTTTTTATTTTATGAAAATCACAAGACGTGAATTCTTTCTTAGTTACTTAGTTATTCGTTATAATAATTCAAAAATTGTCAAAAATGGATGGATTGTCAAAAATTTTGCATCTCTTTCGTGCATCTATTCCTTCAATGAAATCAAGCGTGAGACAAATCGAAGAAACACAGTCTGAGAGATGAAATCAATGCGGAAAAAGAATCGTACCAGCTAACTGTACATTACAGTTTTTTGATGAAAAATTACCGAAACGTTTCGATTCGTCGTGAGTTTAGAAAGTCGATGAGTGAATGGTTGAATATTATATAACCGAGGCACGTTTGAACTGTCTGGAATGGTGTCATTGTCTTCGAGGGTGATAATGAATGGAAATTTTATGTGG
>NW_006263951.1:38849-41531 GCF_000469605.1 Apis dorsata
GGTTTTATTGTAATGCAAGTTGTTGGATATAGTTGGATAAGGAAAGCGAGGAATAAATATTTTTTCAAGTTTGATTGTGATGATAATGAATGCAGATTTTATGTAACGTGTTATAGATGTGTATATGATAAAAAAAAAAAAAAGGAAAGTAAATTTTCAGCGTAATGCTTTTGAAACTGTAATGCAAATTATTGATCAATGTATGATTAATTCTTATTGAATTTGACGAGTATTAATTAGCAATATTTGATGACGTGTTATTATTAAAATTATAATCGAATTATAATATTATAATAATAAAATATGCATGAATGTATGAGAGCGCTGTTCACCTTTTTTCAATCGATAATAATTCCTTTTCACTTCGTAATAATTATTTTAATTCTTCTCAAATGTGTGCACGCGTGTTTAAACTTCTCATCTTGTATGAAACACGTCACGATATTAAGATATATTCTGATACACGATGTTTTTAAAAATTACAAAATTTTCTTCACGGATATAAAATTTGATTTATTTTAAACTTCTCATAAATGACAGCCATGAACGCGTTACTCTCTAATCTTTTATTTCTTTTTTATTTGTAATGATCTTCCATGAGAAGACATATAAAACAGTCATTTAATATTCTCGATAATCGAACGTTCATTAGCATGAGGAAACTGAACGAAGTGTTTATTCGTCGCTACGAATAATAATTATGGATTTCTAACAACGTTGAGTGTGTTACAAATCAACAACTACTTACTCGTATACACTCGTTGACACGAATCGTAATTTGTTTGATTGCTGGGAAAATTACAAACGTCCTTTTCAAATCCCTTTTTTTTTTCTTTTCTTTTTTATTTTTTTCTCACGATGTATGTTTTTCAATTCGATTGGGAATACCATCAATCGTTCGTGTCTCAAAGAGACGGAGTAATCGTTTGTAATTATGAGAAAAAAATAAGTAAAAATCAGTGGAAACCTGAAAAGCGTGACGATATTTTCTCGTGAGATATTTAATAAACGGGGAATAATAGGGGATATTATTGATTCTGAAACTTTGAAACTTCGCATGTATGATATTTACATATGCCGTTATAATGGAATATCTCTTAAGAAATTTTAGTTGAAAGTAAATATTGATTGGTAACAGAAATTAGAAACGATATATATCATGGTTATTAAGAAGTGATTAAGAAATTATTCAATTAATAAGCGTCACTGATGCTTCATACGTTATGCTTACCTTATTAATAACCGTAATATATAGAGGCAAATGAAATTTAATTTGATATACGTCAAGGCAATCTAATGGATTAACGTGAATATTTAGAAGAATGGAAGAAATAATTAAACAATTTATCTCAATTATCACCTATCAATTTATAAAATCGATCCAAATCAAGCAACAGAATTTCAGCTTGCCATTACTCGAGCATAAATTTTTCTACTTTTTTCCTATTTTCTTTAATACAAAATGTAATTCCACATATATAATCATCGTGTCGAGAATTAACCCCATCACAAATAACAAAACATCTAATTATCTAAGACAAATAATTTTCGAGATTGTTCTTCAATCAACACATTATTTTCAAAATGAAAACTATCGTTGCTATCTCGAATTTTGGAATTTTTACTTACCGATCATACATCGAATTTACAATAAACACTCACCACGTTGTTTCTCGGGCTCGTGCTCAACGATGAAGGCAGGAACGGCCGTGACCATTTGATAATCCGCCTCGGCTGCGTCCTGCTCCTGTTCCTGCTTGCTGGTGGCGAGTAACGCCTGCATGGCGCTCGCGTCCCCGCAGCTTCTCCTGGTGTACTTCGTCCTCGAAACCCTCAGCAGGGCGGCTGGACTGATGCTCTGACAGTTGTCCCGCGGTGTAGACGTCCCCGGTGGCTCGTCCAGGGTCGTCGGGCTCGATAACGAAAGGGCCACGTCATCGGCGCTGTGCCGCCTCGACTTCGACAGCCTCTTAAACATCCTTCCACCTGCAACCAGAATCGAATCCGTAAAGGTTTTAATCGATTGTATCTCTAATTACAAATTCTGGAATTTGGAAGAAAAAAAGTTTGTTTCATTTGGAGCCAAGATTTTTTTATTCTTTTATTCTCTGTTGGTTATATTTTTGATTAATACTGGGCAATTTGGAAGAGAAGATGTTTCTTTTTTGAATTTGAAGTGATTGACAGGTAACATTTCGATCGAGATAAAGTTTAAACGGATGAAATTTTTTATTTATATACTTAATGCTGCTCTGCTTGATTTCTGAGATACACGTAAAAAAAAACTTTCTGTGTAATAAATCTGAAATAGATTTGTAATTTAAATAAATTTAAGTTAGATTTTCTTTATTGGCTCCTTTCACTATGATAGCCAATCAACAATTAAATAATTTTGAAACTTGAAATTTGCTCCATATCTAAAAAGAAAAAGGAAAGGAGTTACATATAATTTACAAGTAAGCTCGAGATAAAAATCAAGGAATTCCTACAATTTTTCAACCAACTAATCCGTTCGTTCACCTTTTATCACAGAACAATAGAACGTAGTTCAATTTTTATTTCGATTTCAGGTAACGGTCATGCGCAACGCTTGGCATCGATTGCGGGTCAAATTCCTCTTGTCGAACGCGAGCTACCTTGAAATTTAGCTTCCCTCTAAAAAAAAAAAAAAAGAAAAAAACC
>NW_006263951.1:41771-44777 GCF_000469605.1 Apis dorsata
ATTGGTTACGTTATATAATAGCCGATACGCTTCGATCCATGACTTTCCATAACTTCGCGATTTACCGTTTTTCGATTCCTCTGAGCAAACCCAATATACCAACCATTTTTTTTCCCAAAGAGAACTAACAATGAACGCGATATGAATCATTCAGTTGAGTTATAATCGATCGAATTTGTTCAAAAGAAGAATAATAATACGCGTGTACATGTTTCTGTGAATTCGTGATTCGAATCAGTGAATATTGAAAAAAAAAAATATGAATAAATAAAAAAGAGCATAGCTGCAAGAGATAACTGTTGTTTCACATACCATATGTTATTTTCTTTCTATTTATTTGTTCAATCTCTGTAATTGGATTTATTAACAAAACAAAAATTTAGTGCAGCTTTTCCATTTTAATTGGAGAGTAATTCGTTGATCCCAATGTAACAGTTTAATGAATGAATTAACGATAATGAAAAATACACGTATCAATTTATATCCTTGAAATAGAAAATATCTTTTCAATCTTCGCAAGATATCTGTTTTCTTCGTAAAAGTGATACATGTCCATCATTTATAATGATAATCGTTGCTCAATAATATCAGTCTGAATAGTTACTATGTATACTATGGACAGACACAATCTGACACAATTTTCACTGCGTAAAAAATCGAAAACGAGATTTAAGAAAGTCCATTTAACGGCACGAAGAAGGGTGAAACTTTTTTCCCTCCTCTGATCATTTACTTGTTCCGCTCGTTTCTCCTCTCGTATACTCGTGTAAGCTTCGTCATAAAGCTAAGAGAGCAAGAACGTGTTCAATACGCCTCGAAGGTCGTGTCGAATGCGACGACCCGAACACGAGAGACCAACGATCCCAGAACTATTAATGTTTCGTCGATCTACACCGTTGTTCTAATTAGGGCAGAGTTTCTCAATTCTTTTTTTGTGCGATATTTGAATTTTTTTATAGTATTCAAGTACAATAATTCACGATCCTTCCTCCTCGTATGATTCGAAAAATTTTCAAAATTGGTTTTAAAAAATGAATGGCTATGAATGGCATTGTTTTTGAATCTTTTGATATAACAAAATGTAATATATAATAGTTTAAAAAGGTCGAATAAAAAGGTAATTGATAATTCGAAAATCCTTTATGATTTCTTAAAAGTCGAGGTCTACAGGTTGGAAACCACTGAATTAGAGCAATGGGGGAATTAAAAGAGAATTTCTCGTGAATTAAGTTCATAATATCCGAATTTACACTCGTTGTATAAAAGATTGAGATTTTTGCATTTTATTATATTTTATTGTTTATTATTATTATTATATTATATTGTTATTATCGCGCTTTTTCGTATAATTGCATGAGATTAAATAGAAATAAATTAATTTAATTTTGGAAATGGAAACTGAAATATCACGGGATTCGAGAAGAAAAACTAACTGATATTTATAAATCATTATAAATAATACAAACATGTAGCATTGCATCGTTTTGCCGATATCAAAACTCTTTTTACAACGATGGTATTCGTTGTAAATCTTCTTTTTCGATCAAAACGATACCATTCACCACAAGGTGCAACTAACTAAGAGAAATGAAAGAGAGGCAGCAGGAAGAAATCACCGGCCACTCACCACATTCTTCCGTTTATCAGATACACTTTATATTTCAACTTTACTGTTCACCACGATTCGTATATAAATGCCACGAACTGTTTTCAAATAATCCACGAATTTTTCACTTCGTTTCAAATCTCATTAAACACACGTACATCTTTATTCGATTTAAATTTACCAATTAATACAAAACCTCGCACATTGTAACTCCCCTTCTCTCACAATCATATAAATCCCATTAAAAAAAAAGAAACGAAATTACTTATTCCAACACCATCCACAATTACAATTACACGAGAAACATTCGTCCCTCTCGCTTAAAAATTACTAAACACATTTAATCACATTTGATCCACGTTCACGTATTGTAAATCTCAAAAACATCCAATACGCATCTCGTCAAAAAAAAATCTCTCGTTGAAAAATTATCACGCATAATCGAAGCGATGGGAAATTTAACGAGACAAGTCAGTACCTGACATCGAACGAAAATGAGCGAGAATGAGCGAAAATGAGGGGAAAGCGGCGGTCAAGAACGCGAGAGGTCGCGGCCGTTGAAGCGTCCCGTGTAACAGTGCCATTACGGCCCGATCGCGGGATATTATTTTCGAACGGCGGTAGCTCGGCCGCATGGAGAGCAATTAACTTCTCTCTCGCGGCCGACTACGAAGGCCGCACGCTATTATTTATTTTCCCTCGCCAAGGTCCTCTGGTTGGAGAGATACAAGGAGGGAATGGAGAACGGAACCGGACGAGACTGCACAACCGTCTCGTGGATGCACGAACGTACTTCTCTCACCCTCCCACGAATTTATACCGAATTTAGGAGGCCATTTTGGTTCAATTTTGTATAGTGGCGTGCTGAGCGAACAACTCGAAAAATAAAACCGAGATTGATTAAATAAAATCGATGAGAAGATATTTAATTTTTTCTATGGGTTATATTTAAGTTTCGAATTATTTTTACTGTCGTTGGTTATGTAAAAGTTGAGTTTTTTTATTATAATGCTGATGTAAGAATTGATTCAGTCACTTTTTGCGGGATATGTGTAAGATTCTATAAAAAGGATTCTACCTTGAAATAATGATGTTCCTATTGATATCTTCATTCTTCATCGCCTTATGTAATTTTTAATCGTTATAAATTGCACAGTGATTACATAGTTTTTATTTCAAAGCTCGGTTAACTCGTAATTATTAACAATAAAAAAAAAAAAGGAAAAATTTTTGAACAGACCTAACAATAATCTTCAAACTTTTATACACTTAAAACAAATTACCCAAATCATCTAACATTTACATAATAGGTAATTACAACTCGTAATTTCAAATAATAAACTTGAGAAGGCTTAAAAAAAAAAAAAAAATAATACACTTCAAAACTAATTAAAAATACA
>NW_006263951.1:44984-47939 GCF_000469605.1 Apis dorsata
AAAAAGGGGTCGCAAATTATTCGCATGTCGCAAAATGAAATTACGTTTCGAGAAAAGATTGAGAAACACTGGCCTTAAAGTGTGGAAAGACGAGCAATTAAACGATCAAGCTCATCCTCCTCGCACGAAGAAGAATCCACGTTTGCCGTGGAGTTTCTACCTCGACTTAGGAGCCTCTCCGTTTAACCCCGAAGCGTTAACCCCGTGACCCCTTTCTTCCTTACAGAATTACAGAAGCCACGCATCAAACGGAAACGTTCTCTTGTCGCCAACGTGCGCTCCCTCATCTTTCGATTCGGTCAATTAGCCCGACGAAGCGAGAAGAAAGCGAACGCCGATCCTCTTTATCCCGCCTCTCTTTTCTCAATTGCACGTTCTCCGCCGGTTTTGCTCGTAAATTAACCGTTTTGCAGTGAAAGTGGCCTGATTTTATCAACGAAACGGCAGGAAGAGGTCCCTTCTTTTAACGAGACGCTCATCGGAAAAGGATCTTCCTTTCGCGTATGAGTATACATATATATATATATATATACATATTTATGTGTATCTGTAGCTGAATCGAGGACAGCAAGAGAGAGATCCATATCTTTTATTACATCGAGAATATATCGAGGAACGATTTTGGATAAAATAGATTATTTTGAGAGAGAATTTTTTATTTATAAAAAGAAAAAAGTTCTATTGCTTTCCACTTCAGATTACACCCTAACCCTTTCAAGGGGGCGCATTATCGATCACAACGAGGATTGCATTTTTTGCGCGATCGAGGCTGTGCCAACTCCAAAGAGAAAACTCCCGTCCGCCTCTCGTATCGCGGAACGCTTTCAATTTTCATTTTTTCTGCTTTTCAATTACGAACACGCTCGCATGCCATCCGCCAAACAACCCGTCGGTTTCAATCCAAACCTTTTCTCGTTTCCTTGGCGCGCTCGTCGCGCCGATTTCGCGAGGCAACGGCGCGTGCATTCAAACCCGGCGTGCATACCCAACGGTGAAACGTCCGAAATTAATTCACGCGCGGATTTTCTTCGTCGTCGTTCACGTATGGACGCGTATGCAAAGCGTGAACATTGACGCGTTGATACGCAAAAAACGGGACCGGTTCGTTGGATCCATCTTTCTCTTCGAGGCGCGCGTGTTTTTTGGAAACGCGTTAAACGTTGTCTCGAGGGATCGAGGACAAATTTTGGGAAAAGCTTATGAGAATTGAAGTTCCAGGAAATTCTGGATTATTGTTTGGTTAAACGTTTTGCGCGTTGTTTCTAATTATTCTCGTTGGGACGTAGTCGTTGGAACGTTTAATATTTGTCAAGGGAAGGTAAGAAAGGATTATTACGAATTATTTCGACGAATTTTGAATTTTTTTCTTCCTTTCTTGACGGTTTGTCAGGTTAATTGCATTTTTTGATATATCACAGTGAAGAAATTTTAGGCGAAATGGAAGAAATAAATGAATATTATAGTGTAATAAAATGTAATAATAATAATATCTTTTACAGTGAGAGTGTTTATGAATAATACAAGTGATAGATATCGAGATGAATAAACTTAAAAGTCGAAATATTCTTTCGACACAGATTCTAAAAATTTCTATTTTTCGAATTACATTTACATAATTACATTTTCTTCGTAATAATCCTTTAAAAAGATACGATACGATGTCGATTGTAATTGATGTAAATCTAATTGAAGTTACTTTCAATAATGAATAATTAATTTTAAATCGAATTAACAACAAGTACAATTTCCATCGATAAAATGAAATGGAATGGGATGGAACGATAAGTAATTCAAATCGCGATTAATCGGCGAGATTAACCAGGCAATTCGTCACAATCGAATTGTCCAGTAGATAGAAATAATTAAACACTATTTAAACGGCCGCGTGACGTTCAAGATACTTGCATCGACTGGAGCATCTTACACTCGTGGCTTAATAGAAAACGATTGGTTCTGCGGAATGAGCTATTAGATTGCTTGGCTATCATTGATTATCCGTTTAAAGTACTGTTAATTAACTCCGATCGAAATGGAATCTTTATCAAAATCGGTGTATCTTTAATTTAATTAGCCGATATTCGGCTTCATTTGTAATATATGGAATGGGAAGAATTATTTTTAATGAAGCGATTTCATCAATGATAATTGATTTTCGATCGAATGGAATGGAATTAATTGTATATAATTAATAATATATTTTCATTAGTAATATTATAAGTATTACGAAAGTTTTTATTGGAATATTAATCGATATAAATAATGAATAATATATTATACATTAAGGATAATATAATCTATTATATGGAAATATGGAAATTCATAGAATTTTTTAAATAAAATATATATCGTTATATCAATTCTACGAAATTTTCCATTAATGTTTAATTATGAATAATTGTAAACGAATTGCAAGCATTTTTAAAAATTGCGTATCAAAATATTATTATTTGAAGAATATTAATTTCTGCGACATAAAGGAAAATAACTTTTGACAATATCTCGATGACCTGATAGGATTGGGTCGATCAAGAGGTTTCCTCCTTCTAAGAAATCTCCCTTGAGACTGATTCTTCTTGTTACAAGCGCGAGAAGAATCTCTTATTTTTCCTTTCTCTTTATCAAAGATATTCATCGTGATTAAGCACGCGGATGCTGTTATAAATTTCACTTGAACCTTGATATTTCAGGCAAACGTCAATTATTTCGAAGGTTCATTCAATTCTCGCCAATTATCGCGTATGAAATTTAAACTGAATATACTTTATATCTTTTATCACTCGAATTACCATTAATAGAATTACATATCGAATTAAATATCATTTTTCAATTAAACATAAAACTTATCTCATTAATCACATTTCAATCGACATATAATCTACCTATAATATTCTCGAGACAATAATCAGATTACAATTAAACGCAATGAATTGAAATATAAAAAAAAAAAAAAAAAAA
>NW_006263951.1:48217-105989 GCF_000469605.1 Apis dorsata
ACGTCACTCCCAAACTTGCCGACTGCGCGAGTCATGCTCACAGTCAGCCGGCAATCGTCGATCATCGTTCGACGATGAGGAGGAGAGGCCGAGGATCGATCCTCGTGTACTGTCGAAAAAAAAACTAAATAAATTCTCCTTTCTTTTTTCATCGATCACGTCAACAGGTTAGGGATCCTCCTCGTCGCGAGGAGGAAGACACGCGGCCGCCAATTAACGCGTACGACAGATAATCGCGCGGACTCGTTAATTCGCGCGGAAACCACCTGTCCGCTCGCGAACGGACCGACATGTGACCGGTCCACAATCGCGAGAGGATTGCGCGGGGCCCCCAAATCGGCACCGCAGATCTTCTTTGGACACGGACGAGCCAGGCCTCGTCCTCTGACTCTCGGAAACGGGGCGCACCGCGACGATTATAATTGCGTACGACGGTAGGCTTTTAACCGGTCGACACTCCTGCCTGTTTACGGCCCCGATTCTGTCAGCTTCGATTAAAGCCACGAGGCGATGTTTGACAGATTGAGCGGAGGGGAAGGCAAGATATCCCCTTCTCTCTTTCGTCTCTTTATCGAGAATTTTTGAGGAAGTTTTACGGGATATCACTTTTTTTTCTTCCTCCGAAGGATTCGGGTTCGAAGGATTGGTTAATGGATTTTTTGGAGGGGAGAATTTCAAGAAAGTTTGACGATGTTTGAGGGAAAGAGAGAGGGAGATAGAGGTAGTTGTTTCGTTTCTTTTAAGAGTCTAAATTACGTAAGATTGTAAAATTTATATTTTAGAGAAAAAGAGGAAACTGCATATTAAATAGGATACTAATATAGATGCACTCTTACTAGATGATGTACTCTTGGAATAATTACAAAGAATAAAATCATTCGCAATGAATCGACGCAATCGACGAGTAACAACGCGAACAAACAAACCGGGTTAAATAACTTCAAACAAAAATTCAAGAAAATAGCAACGAAAAAAAAATCTATCGCTGGCAAAACCACCTCACAAATCCTATTCACACAACGGCGTTCCATCACGAAAATTAGAAAAAACGAAATTCACGAGAAGATCTCTTTCAAACGCGTCTTTGCGCCTCGCACACCTGTTGCGACGAACAAAGCGGCGACGTCCAAGATCTTTTAGATCCCCTTCCCCCTCTCTCTAATCCAACTCCCTGATTGGTGATCTCGAATGGCATACGGAAGCAATTATACAACCGTCGATCGTAATTCTCTACTTGTTGCATTTTTCCTGAATTTTTGGAATTTTTCTGCGCACAACCATCACGGTGGAAAATTGCTTGGACGAAAGGATAAGCCGAATTCGAGCCGGTTTCGACGTTTAAATATTCATACACGCGGCGCGAACGAACGGAACTAATGGTTGGAGGATGATGAATGACGAGGCGCGTTGCGAAATGGAAAATTAAAATTTCTCGGCCATCTTCTTACCTTTGGCTGACTTCGTGACTACGAGAAACCGGTGGCTCCAATGGCACTGATCGTTTTGATTCGAACGAGCGCGATAATTACGCATCTACGGGACGAGACTTTGTGGATTGTTTTTGTTATTGGTTGGGCGCGTGTGTATATATATCTCTCTTCGTTTATTTTCTAACAGCGAATGGAAGAAATTTGTACGATAATATTTAGGTTGAAGTCTCGATTCGATCAAATTTATAACAAACTACTACTTGAAATTATTAAATTATATTATACTAAACTTTCGTGTTTCTTATTTAAACGATATTAAAACGTAATTATAAATCGAAATCTTGTTCGAATTTTAATCATACGAATCTTTCGAATCGTAAAAATAAATTTTCTAAGATATATAAAATACTCTTGTGAGAACGTTTTATTCCTCTCATAAAAAAAAAAAAAAATAGTATAAATTTCACGTGAAAATATTTTCGGTTCTGGAAGAGGTGCTTCTTATTTAAAAAAAAAAAAAAAAAAAAAAGATTCGATATCGAACGACGAAATAATAAAATACGACATCAATAAAATAGTAGGAATTGACGGATAATCACCTATAAAAATTTCATCCTTAAATGAGACATCAATTATTACTTTTTTTTTATATATATATCGAGTCGTATTTCACGTGTCCTTAATTAACATTTTTTTTATTTTCGGATATTTTATGATTTTCTCGATACGAGGAAAAAGTAATATTAATCAAAACTTTCAAAAGCTATCAAAAAATTCCGATCAAACGAGAATCCTTTCAAATGATTTTTATCTTCCGGTTCAACTTTTTCTTCTTCTTCTTCTTCTTCTTCTTTTTCTCTTCCTATAAAGGTATAATAATTTCTTCGAATTAGTGCGATTGGAATCATCGAGTTTAATTCGTGCAATTATTCCAACTTCAATGCCAACAACAACTGAACTTTCACGTAAATTAAACGTAAAAAGAAATAATTCTGATCCGTTGCGCCGACAAGAAAAGATTAAATCACGATTAAGCATCTTAATTCCTCCTCGGAGTAGACAACATATTTCAGTAAGAATTCATGTACCCAAGTTATCTAGCGAGAATCTTGTGCATCTAAATTAAACCTGACAACTCTCTTTTCCATACTATTCGAAATGCTATTCTAAACATTCTCCTGGTTAATTTATAATGATAAATTGTCCGGTTTCATCAAGGAGGTTAGACTCTGAGGAGGCTTTAAGAATCTCTTAAAAACCGCCAATCGATTAATAGGATGAAAAATGGGCTTTTTCTTTCCGGCTTCGTCGCCATTAAGCATCGTCATCAATCAATATATTCGAAGGAAAAGAATTTTTCACCGGCTAATTACGTAAACGAGATATTTTCTTCTTAGTTTCTGTTCATTACTTTATATGCTGTTGTATAAACATAATTATATTGCTTGGTTTTACTTATAATCTTAATAACCATAGCATCACTATTATATCTATCGTGCATTGAGTTCCACATGAAAATTGTAAAATATATTGAAAATATACATTTCATCTATATATAAAAATCATAAATGACAGAGATAAGAGCAATGTATTAAATATAAAAAAAAAATGAGTTATTAAAAATATTATCAGTGGCAATCGATCTTAGATCAAATTACACCAAACCACAGAGCAACTTTCATTTTAATCAAGATTCTTGAAGAAATCAATCAAAAATATATACATCTACTATTATTTTGATTAACACGAATGTTTACAATAATATACAATTGAAATAAATCTTTTGGAACGAAAAATATAAACTACAAAATTATCATAAAAATTCACAAACGAATTTACAACAATTCAGACAAATCAACTCGCGAAAATTGAAGAGAAAAGTTAGATCAATTTATTCCGCGAATGAGGAGAACTTTTAATTCGATTTCGTCGAACTCGTTGAATCAACAGAAAATTTCGTTCAAACAAATGGTTAATTGTTCGATCCCGTTGCTCGCGATGCGCTCGATTCCATCGCTGCGCATACGCGCGCGCTACGCTCCAGGCTGGAGAAAGTCCTCGCGCGGCTGCAATGCGGCTTCGTGCCATAGAGGGAATATTATTGCACGGTTTCACGTAACGCACGTGCCGAGTGACGCGAGGACACGGTTCCGCTCGAGTTGACGATCGGCCATCGAGGCCGTCCACCAAGGTTTGCGCGCGATGCGTTTCGCGGTGGACGAGGGAACGTCGCTCGAGAACGACGTTCCAGGCGAAATCGGAAGGTGAATCGATCGTTTCCAAGTTCGAACGGTTGATTTACCGCATCCGAGGGATATATCTCGAATGGCTCGCGATCGAGGAGCGCCGCTTCCGGGATCATCGCGGAAGAGATCCGACGCGTTCGATATTTTCGACTCGAAAACGATTCCTATGGATTTTCGTGATTCCGTGAAGATTTGAGAGAGTTTGAAGAAAAGACTATAGAGCCAAGTTTTTTTTAGTTTTAATCGGATTTCTAACGATGTCTGTTAATGAATAAGAAGAAGAATTTTGTTCGTTTGTGGGAATTATAATTGAAGGGTTTGGAAAAGAAATGATTTGTTTGATTGAAAAGTATTCGGTATTGTGAATAATCCTAGATCTTGTATTATATATAAGTAATCTTTTTTGATACAGGTTTTTTTTTATATATTAAAATTTAAATCATTCAAAGTCATTTATATCGAGTAAAATTTATTTGGCATGGAAAAGAAATTTCTATCGCTTCGATCGAATTGAACGAACATCGCAATCTTACGAATGTATGGAAATTTTATTGGAATTTGTTGGAAATATCGGAATTTATTCATTCCCATTCTACATGTTACATTACGCTTGTTTGAAAAATTCCCTTCGTTTCAAAGAATCAAAGAAATCCTAATACCTTAAACGTGATATTTTAAACGAGATTTCTAATCGGGAGAAATCTTGCGGAAGTTCATTCGGTTTTGCCATTTTTTTTTTCGCAGAAATCCTCGGCAAGAAATATGCCGAAAATTTCACTTGTCTTTGAGAAGAAGAACTATCAACGTAATAACTACAATTAAATAACCTCGGAGATGTTGCGCCGCGGTTGACCCCAAGAGATTTCTAACCAAAGGAGAAATCTAACGAGATTTTATCGCGGAAGTTCAGTCCTTTATTCCGAGTGGATGTTAAGTAGGACGTCATCGAATTTCTATCTCGCTCTACGTCTACGTGATCTTTCTCCAATTTTACGCGGGAAAATTCCAATTTGTATTCTGTATTACGTTGTAAATGAAATTTCGATGATGAAATGCAAAAATTTATTCAATATCTCGTGATCGATCGTAAATAAAATAATGTTAATCATGAAAAATTCTTCACCATCTAATTATAAAATATATTATAAATTTGAATTATTTTCTATAATTATTTTGTCATAAAAATTCGTTATTCTTTTAGATTGCATATATATAATTCTACTAAAAATTAATAGATAGATATCGATAAATTTCAAAAGTTCAAATAATATCTTATCATTAAGTTTCGCCAATGAAAAAAATTCTTTTGCATTTTTCAACGGCTTGCATAATAATAAAAAAACACGAGCATAAATTTAATCCCAAATTATCCCGATTATCTCGCATTTCAGATTTCTAACGCGTATAATTTTCCTTCCTACAATTAAGTTATCATTAAATAGAAATAAAAAAAAAAAAAATGAATATGCATACATAAATACCCAACCAACCAATCAAATACCGAAACTTGTATAACCACTTCTACACTCCATCAAATATTCGAATGCAAAAAACAAACACTTTCATAACTCACCCACACTTGCCACACTCGTCCATTTCAATGAACACATTGGAAAACTCCTCTCACATATCCCGAATTCCCTCTTAACACCTCTGAAACTGATTACGTATTTAGTAATAAACTCGTTGCACAACTTAAACTCGCAGTCAATTTTTCGTGCCTCGTGCCTTATACGCCTTTGGAACACAATTACCACGTATTTCTTTCTCCCTTTCTGGAATACAGAAATTCGTATCACGCAGAACTAATCGAACTTTCTATTCGCCAGATCGATAAGAATGGGACGAGGGGGAGAGGAAGCGAATAAATATCGTTCGTTTCGTCGCAACCGTATCAAACCGATTTTCCTTATCTTCGCGTTTTCTCGCTTAATATATCAGAAATTCTCTCTCTCTCTCTCGACATGCAATTAATTACATTCGATCAATCAGTTTTCTTACTTTATCCACGAGGAAGTTTTCGCGCCATTTCGAAATCATGAACCGTGATCCTCGAGCGGAACGCGCGCCAAACGTGGCGAGCGATGCATTTCTATTTTCACCATTTTCCTCTTCCCAACTGGGACTTCCATTTCTATGAAGAGAACGTTTATGGATATAGAGTTGAACCGAATTTTTTTTTTTTTTTTGCTTTGTTTTGTTTCCTGCGTAACTTGTTTCCTTCGTTTCTGGATCGTCTGTGTTATCACCAGTTTCATCGATTCGAAGTAAATAGAGAAGAAGAAACACGTAGATTGCTCAAGAGAGATAATTATCGTTGCTGCGTCGTTAGAGATTATACGAGAGAAGTTAGAGTCGTTGGATTTTTTTATTTTTTAAAATATCGTACAAAAGGATGGGAAAATGTAGACGTGCAAGTTTAAAAAAAATATATATATCAATGAAACTTTGATTATTCGTTTACAAAGATGTGCAAAAAAGAAATACTCATGAAAAATAATGGATGCATTCGAATACTTCCTTATATCTCTACAAAAAATATTCTCTTATCTCTATCGTCCAATTCACTTTAAATTATATATATAATCTTGATACTATCTTATTGTAATTATTATAATATTATTTTGAAAAATCAAGTATAATATATATATTTTTATTATTCAAAATTTTAGTAGCATATACGTAATATATTTTTTATAGTGCCAATAAGATTAAAATATCTATTGAACTAATAATTTGTTGCCATAATAAATAGCATTATTTATAATAATATATATGCGTATGAGACTCGATATTAACGTTAAAATTTTTCAACATTTCATTAATCTCTATAATATTATTACCATAATCCAGAAGTGCACCCAACAATTTCAATCATACTCGAGGAAAATTTTTCCAACAGGAGGATACGAGATACATAATCTGTACAAAAATACAGTTGCAATCGTTATTTTTCCATCCAGCGATGATGCGTTCCAGACACGTTCTTCATCCTTTCACTCGTGCAAATCGATCCTAGAATCCATGTAAAAGAGCATACATCGTAATAAAATCGAGGAAGCATTCGATTCTGGTATATTTATTCTTCCGTTTAATATTGGATAAATCTTGAATCCAATCCCTCCACTGATATTTCACTGACCAGGTTGCATCATAGACGTAATATTAAAAAAATATATATCATATAGCATCCAATCACATTTCATCATTTCGTAAAATTCAGCAATACAAGATAAATTAAGATTTCGAATGTTTTGAGGGAGGAAAAAAATTCTTTCGAGAGAATCGTTATTTCCAATATTTCACATTCATAAAACTCATTGGAATTATACGAGAGAGTTTAATCGCTGCGATTCATAAAGCTGATCTAAAATATATCTCTCTCGGCGCACTTGAAATATTCCTTTCATTAAATCAACCGTAAGGACCGTGGTTTAAATGAAGTGATTAAAAGACACGGTGAGTCGAGATCTACGAATATATTCTCTCGGATAGAAGGCCCAAGAAACTATACACCTCAGAGGCGATGCTCTTTAGATGAAAAGCTCTAGATACGAAGGAGCCTCGGGTCTCGAATAATTCGCATCGGAATCTACGGATAATGGGTTCTGATAGTAATCGGAAGGTACAATGATTTTCATGCAATTTTACGGATTTTCGTGATGTAGGCATCGATTATCGTCAACGATCGTTCGAAATTACAGTTGAAAATAATCACAAGTGATTATTATGATTCCAGTGAAGATCGAGAACTAGAAATTTAAAAAATTACCATTCTAGATTCTCTCGATCTATTTTTGCGCATCCTTGTATTTGCTCCATAAATTTTGATTTACCCTTGTCGTACTTTCTTAATCTTGGAAATCTTTGCTTCTTTTTTAACAATCAAATATATTAATAATGATATATATATTTTATTACGTTATTTAAAACAATCATTAGTGTTTCACACAAGAAAAAAATCACTTTATCCTTTCCTCTCGAGCATATCACCTATCGCAGTTATCACGAGAAATAAATCGCCTCTCCATTCATAACCGTTCAAAAGATGAAAGAACACCGATGTTTCGGATAAATGCGAAACGCTACTTAATTACGCCTCTCTCATAAATTACAGTAGTGGAAATTCGGGCTTTTGATCGGCAATTTGACGGCCATTCTACCCGCCACGGAAGATATTTCTTCTTTAATGTTCCAATTGTGACGCGACAACCATCGTGAACGCCCCTTTACATTCAATTACTCGTTAACATGAATTCCACACGGCTGAGAAATGAAATGGCTTTGGTCACGGTGTTTCTAATCGTTCTTTGCTCGAAGAACTTGCTCGAATGTTTGCTCGCCTGGCTTTTATAGCCGTTTCATCAGTTACCAGTCACCCGTTGCTTCCGTCGATTTTGTATTATGTATATTCCCTCTCTCGGGGTTGCATTAATCACGTTGATAGCTCCTCGACAATACGGCAATATCGACTGTTACGTACATAAAATTAAGATTGTTTGTTTTGTAATTGCTTCCTCCGCTGTTGTATACGTTGAAAACAACGTGCACATTTTTATAATCCAAACCAGATATTATTTAATTAATCACGATTATTGGAATATTCTGTCCGATGTTCAGTGTTCATTATTATATTAAATATATAAATTATATTATAGCTATATATATTTATATACCATTTATAGGATATTATTTTTAAATTATACTTCTAACTAAGCACTTTCGATCGAACCGATTCGATCGACTCCATAATTTAGTCACAACAATTCGTAATAATTTTAGGCAGTGCAATTATCTCGCTGATAAAACGAGAACGCTCTCGTTTCCTTCCAAGTAGCTTCGATCTCTCGTTTCTCGGAACAACACATCCAACACACGGCTACTTGGATGAAAACACAACGATCGGATCTCGCGGCAATTTGCACGTGAGCGTTTCAATAGACACGTCGATGCCGGTATGCGCATTGTGGGCCGAGATTCAGTCGCATTCCTTGCACAACCGGCAATTTAAACGATTGATATAATGTGACGGGCGTAATTTACCAAGAATCAATCGCGAGTGTCAACGTGTAACCACGTTCTCTCTCTCTCTTTCTCTCTCTCAGAATATCAGGTTGGTCGATTGGGAAAAATCGGATCGTCGGAGGATGTTGGTACTTTCGATTCGCGCGAGTATTGATTTCCTGCATGGTTGATTTTCGATAATATGCATATGAGTCGCTTTCTTGGATAGATATTTATTATTTTTTATTGAAGTACGGAGATAGAAAGTACGTAAATGTGTAACGAGAAATGAAAAGAAGTAACGAAAATTGAAATGAAAGTTGAATCAAAAGTTGGAAATAAACGTTGATCTGAACTTCTCAAAGTGGATATTTATTCGTGATATTTTTTTTTTTTTTTTTCGTAGAAATATATGTAGAAAGTATGTTACGATAGAAAGCATGCGAGAAATAAAAGATAAAAATATAGAAATGAAAGTAAAATTATAAGGATGAAAAATAAGGTAGAGTTCGAGGGAATTCTCAATGGATTAATATATATGAATCATTGGAACGATGATTAAATTCATGTCTGTTCGATACTTTGTATTAATTACTTACCGATTTAAGTAATCGGGTCTTTGAACGGCTGCATCATTGAAACGGTTAAGAAAGATTCCTCTAGTAGACGCCAACTAACGATAATAAATCAATTGCGCCAAAGTCGATTATTAATAATTGCCAATGATGTGTTTATCACTCGCTATATTGATCAATAAATCAATACTTAATTCTGAGAACTTGTCAGTACCATAATTTTAATTTAATTCACTCTAACGAACAATTCCCCTTATAACTCTCATTAATCGTTCTTGCTCTTATCTCCTATTGAATTCGTTCGTGTCGACAATTTTTATCGTGTTTTATCGCTCTAATTTATCTCAATAAGCACTTCCACTTTCAAGAATTCCACCAATAAATTCCATTGGAGAAAAGAAAAATTGTTACAACGTGAAAGTATCGAATCCATTTACGATTGAGATAGAAATGTGTGCGCGCTGTATGAATATTCGAGCTTGTCTTCAAAATATACATATACATATATATACATATACATATATATATATATATATATATATATATATATATATATGTATATATTATATATATCCGCAGTCGGGTGAATTGAATTGAAATTGCAAACAAAGAATATTCAAAGATCTAGAACCAGATTGGAAGTGAGTTCTTGGTTAAAAGGAAACTCTTTGTAAATGGTCACTTCGAACGGGATTGGATAGAGATATAACGAGTATTGTGAATCAAATTATAGACATAAAACGAGAGCTGTGCGCTTGATGGAAGTTGCATTGAATTCTATGGAGTGCGAGGAAATGGGTGGATGATTAAAACAAGAAACACCAGAATACCTGAACTTAAGATTAAGATATAAATCTGAGCAAAGAAATTGTTTTCTTGTTGATTTATCTATGAATAAAAATTGTTCATAGATGGAAGAAATTAAAATTCACTGTCATTCCACTTTTCAAAATTTGAAGACTCTTCAGATATCGTGTTACTCTTATAATTATAATCTTTTAATTATCTTTATTTTAGTCTCCTTAAATACCATTGAATTTTAAAATAGATCATTGAGGGATACATATATTTTTAGAGGATAAACCATTGGAAGACAGACCATTGGAGGCTAGACTATTAAAAGCTAGAATACCTAAGGCTAAACTTGGAGACTACAACTTGGCCAGAATGACTTAAACCATTCAAGATTAGATTAACTAGAGGACTAAGTCATTCAAGATTATACACAATTAAGCTAGATCATTAAGAGAAGTGAAATCATCAAGGGATTAAATTCCAGTAACCTGAGAAGGCGGTTCACAACGAGTTTGCAAACTTTATCGCGAGAAATTGTATATACCACGCATTGAACTCGACTTCTTTTTCCAATCCTAATTCACGATGACCCTTTCCCTCTCTCTCTCTCTCTCCACCCCCGTGCTCCAATTCAAAGCATCGAAAAATATTGTACTGCGGTGTAACTCGAGAGAATCGCGTGTATTTTTACACACGTGGCAAGTACATAAGTGCGAACGAGCCTCGGCCACGTTATTACACAGGTAATACACCTGTTACTATACCACGTTGCGTAAGCCTCTTCAGAGGCGAACCCTCGGCTCAAACTGGCCGCAAAGAATTCCGAGTACTTTCACTCGAGATGGTGTCGCGCATGATACACACACACACACACGCATAACGTTCAATGGTTTACGATGAGATCGAAGAAAAATATTTTATCGCATACCACGGAATTGGGTAAAATTCGAGGGAAATTAATCTTGGAAAAATTATTGCACGATGGAAATGGAGACACAGGTCTCGATGATAATTCGTTTATCTGAAGATGTTAGTTTATTAAATAATTAAAGATTTGGAGATGTGGGGATATTGTTGTATTTGTTTATACTTGTTGAAATTTTAAAATTGTTGATCTTCAAAGATCAAATGCTATTGGAAAAATAATAATTATCCTGGAACGAAATTAAATTATTACGATATAATCATGTTTAAATAAATTTTTTATATATTAAATCAATGATTCATGTAGCAAATTGTAAGTCGGTGAGTAATCATGATCGAAATCCATGAAGGAAAGTGAAACACCTGACACGGTTTCAGATTGAGGCCCGAAGGAACGAGATAAATAGGATATTTATCGATGCAGGTCTAAAGTACAGATATATGTATATACATATCTCGATGTGTAAATCGATGAATAACGTAATCAATGAAAAAATTTTTTAAAAATAGAAAAAAAAGGGGGAGAGGAGGGGGAAAGAAAGAAATAAATTTATACATGGCACGAAACGGAATTGTATGAGTAATCTGAGCCTATCGTTGATTCAACTACAAATTATCGGACGTGTACACACGATAAACTAAATCACGATCAGAAAATTTTATGACCAATTGCTTTAAAGAAACGTACTCTAAACGAATATGTGTATATATATAATTTATCTCGAGTGTTGGCAATACAATTAACCATTGTGGTTACCCGTAATAATATTTATGCATTTTATTTCTATATTCATTTTATTATCGCATATTTACTGATCAATAAAATATCTTTATCCTAATAAATATCGTATAACTTTTATTCGAAGACATATTTATTTCTGAAAAATTCATCTTAAGATCAATATGATATGTAGATACGTAAAAAATACACTATTTTATTCTATCTTAAACGCGACATTAAACGAATCTTATCTTAAAAATAAATATTGTAAAGTCACTAATCATAGAAATAATAATATAAATTATTAATATAAAAAAAATGTTCTTCCACATAGCAATCGAAAAACGAAAAAATTAAACAATCATCCCGTGCACATTCTTCCAATTAATCCTCAACAAAAAAGATCCTCCACACCATCGATCGTTACTTGTTCCAGGCCCATCGTCCAAGAAAATTTTCTCGAAGACGATGCATTAAAACACGGTAAGTGGCAATTTGCTTGGAGCAACTAAGTTTCCAACTAACTCGCTCTGCTTTCCTTCGCATTGCCATTCGTTCTTCAGTTACGCCTTCATTATTTCGAACAAAAGAAATAAAAAAGAGAGAGAGAAAGAAAGAGGAACGCATTCTAGTAAATCGGTGGCCATCTTTACACGTTTCTATTGAACATGACATAACCCGTACTACGAAGTTTCTTCGACTTTCCCCGACCCTTCCTCCCCCCCTTCTCCCCCGAAGTCAAATGGCCGCGCCACGTCTATAATTTTTGATATTACATACCATGGTTCGAGGCAACAGATGTTCCACCGTAAGTCAAACCGCTATTTACATAATACATTTCTCCCTGTTAAAACGTTGGACCGTCCACCTGTGATCGAATAACGATAAAAGCGAAAAATCGAGTTTATTAAAAATGCGGTTGTTTTCTTTTAGATAGAGGAAAGGAACGATGAAAATGATTTTGTGGAAATGGAAAAGAAAAAAAAATGAGACGAATAGTGTTTGAGAAAATAAATGGAGAAAATTATTGGAAAATATGAAATTATTATTGAAATAATTGTAACTATAATTATTATAGTTGTTATTATAATTTTTCACTTCCTTTTTTTATAAATATTAATATTGTAAGAATAATAGTTTTTTTTCTATTTCAAGAATTTAATATTTCTTTTACTTCGAGAAATAATTTATAAGATACATTAATATTTGATTAGAGAAAATAATTTAAAATATACAACAAGTATATTTTCATAAATGAAGCATTTTTATTTTATTTTATTTGTCGCAAGATTCTAAAATAATTCAGAATTCGAATTAATTGCAATCGATAACAAGATCTGATAGACGAGGCTGCATAAAATATCTGCGAATAAAGAAAGGGGATCCCTTGTCTTTTGTCACTATACCGCATGCATAATTAAAGTTTTCCACTCGGCCGATCTTTCCAGTGACCTATATCTCAATATGGCATGAATTATTAAACTTCTTCCAAATTCTATGCGCTTATCTAATTATATTGAAATTACGTGAACTTGCCAATATTTTTTTATATTCACAATATTCAAAAATCGAATAATAATCATTCCATTTAAAATTATTATATCTTCATCAAATACATGTTTGAGAATTTTTCCTCTGGAATTCAAATTGTTTCATTTATTTATTTATTTATTTATTTTTTCAAACTATATTGAGGGATACTCGTGCCCATCACTATCTACGTATAATAAATTTATCATTTCTCACAAATGAAATGATAAAAATAAAGGATGGAAAAGGTTGTTAGGCACACTTGATAAAGTGAAATTATTGTCTCGCGTAGGTTGGAATAACCTACACGTTACACGCCAACTTAATCTTATGTGACTGGTGAATATGAGATGCACGGTGAAAACTTAGCTAACGACATCGGTTATCTGACAGAACTATTTTCTCCCTGTCTTGTTACAAGATCTGTCGTAAGATAATATTTCCATACTAGTTTTTACAAAATAAAGGTTTCTTATTCTATAGCTTCGAATCATAGTACACATAGAGATTATGCGAAATGGATGATGTGAAAATTCTTTCAACAAAGCAAAATAATAAAGAAGAAAGTAATTCATATTTATATCATACAATTTTTTTAGAGTTCATAACGAGATATCTTTTAATATTCCATTGATCCAAAGTCACGAGTCAAAGTGAAAAGTTTGGTAATGAAAGATTAAATCCTAAAAACGAAAAATTCACGAAATTCCAATCTTTAATTAGCTTTGAATCGTGCATTCTTTCATCTTTGCCAATCTACTCTTCTTTCGAGCCAACTACCCTCGAGTTTCTATCCCATCGAGCACAAGAAACAATTCGTTTAAAGTGTTCCAATGTTGAGTCAGCTTCTCTCTCTTCCTTTCTTTCGCTTCGAAACTAAAAATTCGCAAAGAATTTCAACATTTACTTGCAGTAGCCAGTTCGACCGTGAATCGAATTCGTGTTACGACATCGCAATTTTTCCTTTCGCCTGGAATTACGCGCGGTCTTCGAAGCTGATTCGGATCGTGAAAGCTCGAACACGATGAAATTGTCCATAAATATACATATATATAAATACAAGGTGGAAAAAAATAATGGACATAGAGAACATAATGTTTAATCAATTAACGATTTGCATTAATTTCTTCTTATTTTTTTATCAAGAACAATAATCAAGGGTTGAAATTTTTTCCACGATACATCTTCAATCTTCCGTCAATTTCTTTTCGAGCATAAAATTCAAATAAATTAAAAATTTTTTTTAATTTTTATTTTATTTGACAAAAAGAATCGCGTTGCATCAATCCATCTTTCATCTCGTGATGAAATGTTCACTCCTATGTATCACATCCATTATCTTCTTTTTTTTTTTTGCAATCTCTATCCGTGGTTTAAAGAGTCTTTTTTTTACACGGATCAAGGCAATAAACTCCTGAATCATACATGAAGGAACGTGGAGTTTACTTTCGCGTGCTAAAACTCTCGATCGTACGTTAACAGCCTTAATTGTCGGCTAATTACTTCAAATTTCGTAATTAAGGAATTTCTAATCAGATTCGTTGCGTGATGTTCATTGTACGGTATATATATGAAGAAAGAAAGAATTATTTTTTTAAATGTTGTTAGTTTACAGTTGAAAGTGATCGAATGGGTATAGGTAGGTTTCATTGAAGAATTATTTGTATAATGAAATGGTGAATGTTCAGAATTGAATGAAGCGTTAGTTTAAAAAATAAACAGTCATAGATTTACGATACATAATTAAGTATCATTTTACATATATTAGAATATAGCCTTTGCATTCAATGGCTTCCTTTTTCGAATTCTATTAATCGATCCTATTGTCTTGAGAATGTAGGAACAGAAGATTGCCAACGATTTCGCAATTCTAACATTCTTATTAATATTTCCCTTCGAATGTATGTATCATGCTAAGTGTTTCTCATTTAATTTATCAATAAACCAAATCATTTATAATCCTCCAAAACTCTTAAACAAAAATACTCATACTTCAAAGACATTCTTTGACACTCTTCACTCGCCTATATCCTTAACATTTTCTATTATCCAATTATATTTATTTATTTATTTATTCTTTCAGATCAAATGAAAGAGCAAAGAAAAATTTGAAAGATTTAAAATATAAACAAAAATTTATTTCTATAACACCCTATCGAATACCTAATGTATCGATATACTCTTTCCCCTGGAAAAGAATAAAAAAAGAATGGATCACAGAGAGAACATTTGTTACATAGATGCACACGGAGATAGAACTCTGTCGATCGATCACGAACCAGATTTTTCAGGAACGGTCACGAAGTCCGAGCTGGGCTAATTCGGTCGCTCGGCTGAAATCGCGTTTGCCCGGTTTAATCGGTTGAAAATCACAGCGCGCTCAGACGCGAGAGAAAACCGAGGCCTTCTAAACGCCAACTTAATTCCTAGAGAACCGACTGTAATTAGACGGTCGAGTTGACTTTTTGCCTAGGGAGCGCGTGAAACGTTGTGCTCGAAAAGCTGCAGAGGAGAAAGCACCTTGTTCGAGGAGGGAGAGGTGAGGCTTCGTTAAAAGTTCAACGCGAGCTTAGATGCCTCTTGTTCCCTTTACTTTGACGCAGTTTCGCGGAATTATCGTTGAAAGGTATGTTGCTTTATGTTACGTTTTACAGAGTATATTTGGCGAGATAGAAATAAAGTGATAATGAATAAGTGTGTGGAAAATTTGGAATAATTAATTCTTTTGAGAATCGTCTAACTTTTAACTTTTGGATATTTGAAAATATTTGTATTGTTAAGGGAAAATCGATTTCGTTAAATTTAATTGGATAAAGATAAAGAATAATCGAAGTTGAATAAAGTTATTAAACAGAAAAAAAAAAAAAAAGAAGGAGAAGGAAAATGAAAGTTATGTTACTCTGCATAAGTTTAACGATGATTAAGCAAGAATTCGAAATAAGCAAGAAAATACGAGAAGAACGTATAAAATTTTTCGAAATATTGAATTTTTTCCTCGTAATTCCGAAACTTTTTCTCACGTCGCGAATTCATTATCGCGGAATATCATAAAGGATATGAGTGGAAAGAAATGAATAGGAATTCCGAAAGTTAAAATAAAATAAGAATGTTACGTGGATCTTTATTTTATTGCTATCCAAACATTTCAATCATCCATATAACTCGATGATCAACGAAACGGTGAATGGACATAAAACGACGAAACGCTACCGTATGCGTCACTAACAAATGCATAAAATTTAAATGGACATTATCATCGCATATTTGGATTCTTGTAACTAGCAGAAGCCAGTAATCAAATACCAGCAAGTCGATAGCTAATATTAAAAATCCTGCTTATAATACATTCTGCTTGTACATCCCTACATGACCAGGAGAGAATTATTCAGATTTTTATAAAACGATGAATCCAAATAAAATTTTCTTCTTAAATCTTACATCCAAGCTTGTGTGTATATACAGATTTAAATATAGATTTTTTTTAATATTATTTTTTAGATTATATACGCCGTCATAATCACGTTAAATGTCATTTTTGTTATTCCAAAATCTCCTATCAAATGAATTTTATTTCATATATTTTTATTAAATTTAATATACAACCTATAAAAACCATTATATTACATTAACTCGTGCCTTATATCATTATGATTTCTATGGTTGTAAAATCATACAGAATTAACATCAATAAAATTTTTATTTTACATAATATTATATACATAATCCACTAACTAATCATATTCATTATACTTTCATAAAATTCATCCTAGCCATCATAAAAAAAAATTACAACACTCGATTGCCCTAAAATATTATCATTGAATGAAATTTACAAAATAATAGGATAATATGGATAATAATAAAACGAGAAAGGAACGCGTCGTAATACCTTTCCTAATCGTTACGAAAATATATTACTCCCCCTCCTACCAATATCACCAATATTTCACACAAATTATTCCTAATACAATCTCTACCTTCCAAACTACGATACCTTAACTCTTATTAAAGAATCCCTCCAACTTCAACAATTATCATCACCATTTTTCACTATGAATCTCTACGACAATCTCCTTAATCCCTAATCCCATTTCCAAACCCTCGTAGTTCAACTCCCCCCCCTCGTTTACCTGTTAACGGCCACGCGAGGATGATAGTCTTTTCGAAGCCATGGTAAGCCACTTTTTCCACTCTCTCAAACCCTCGAAGAGGCAGAGCAGTAACACCGTAAATAAATAATAGAATTTAGCCAATGAAGGCGGCTCAACGGCCGTTGAAATAGGTCCGAGCACTGACCCCACGAGCTTCGATCCGTCGCGAGACCGCGCTTAATTGAACCTCCTTGTGTATATATATATATATCTGTATATGTATCTGTACACACGCCTATGTAAAACGTGGATGCAAGCGCGAGCACAGCGCCCACGTGCAATTTTAATCTATGCGCGTGGCTGCATTCAACACCGTACGCATGTCGCTAACGCGAAAACATCGAGATGCGATTCCGGTTGTTCCTCGCCACGAGGAAGTCGTTTCGAATTAAGATTCGAGCCGCGTGTTCGAATGTGAGCGGGTGTACAACAGGAGAATGGTTTTATTTATTTATTTATTTATTTTTTTTTGTTTTTGGAATTTTGTTCGAAGGTTTGCGGGGGTGGTTGTTCTAGGAAATAGAGATTTAATTGAGAGAATGAGGTGAAGAGAATTTGGTTAATTTATTTCAAATGGATATCGTTAGAGAGAAAATTATTGGAAAATTATTTTCGGTAGATTTATTATATGATATTTCGTTGTGTTATTCGAATATTTTTCTAAAGTAATGTAACTTTTTTCTTTTATAAGTTTGGGGGAATGTTAAATAGAAATTGTGAAATTAGGTATCTTGCAATTATCATTTTGAAAGATACGATACTGCATATCTCTATGCTCCTTTGTGTCTAATATAGTACACGAATGATGGAATATCTGGATGAACCGGAAGGCTGAATCACGAGATATCTTCGGTCTATATTTTGTCAGTAGGTGTACAAAACGTCTGTTCAGAACGTATCAAGCTATTTAACGTTAAAAAGATAAAATGTATAAGTCAATGACCTTTTAGTTTTCCTTTAACCCCTTTTTCCTTTTCAATATTCTCGTATTCTTTCACGCAGTCGCCATTTTTTTTATCTTCTCTTTTTTATGTAAGTTTCAAATCTAATTTCATCAAATCTAATTAAATCGTTGTTATATCAATTTCCATTAGATTAAAAATTTTATTGTTCAATCAAGGATTGAATTTTTCCACACACGTCTTTCCTTCTTAATTTTTCAAATTGATTTCCGCGAATGAATCCTTTTTTTCCCGGATTGACATCAAGCTCTTCGTTTCGTTCTCTTTTAATTTTATCCACGGTATGAAATCTATTCTTCTTCCGTGGCAATTTTAGCATTGAAAGCAGCCAGAAATTAGCCAACGATCTAGATACAGACCGTGGAAATATTTAATGCAGATTGCTTGATCTCTCGGTCATTGCTCGATTATAATCCCCGTTTATTATCAATGTAACGGTTATATAGTATATATAAGCAACGTTTCACTGTCAATCAGCAAGATGTGAATGGTCATATTATAATATATGTATATATATTATAATGTATGTATAATGAAGTTTATTTTATATCGTTGATAAAGATAGAGATCACGAATAAATTGTAAAAGAATACAAAATAAAACTTGGATTCTTTAAAATAATTCGTAATATTAAATAAATATAAATTTAGAATAATTATAATAAAAAAAAAAAAAAATAGAAAGTCGATGTTATTTGAAAATTTGGAATGGATTGATCTCTAACTATTTATCATCATGTTAGTTATTTTATTTTTCTATCGTTGATAATATGATTTTAATGTTAATTGTTCCTATTTTAAGAGATTATATTCTTATAATTATTGTATTTTAATTAAGATTAAATGCATAAAATAAAAGGAAAATGATTTGCTGAAAAAATACCTTATTAAAACGTTCGCTGGTCTTTGATAATTTTTAATTATCGTACTCTCGGTTTTCATAAATGCTTTCTCGTTGTAAACGCGGGTTTTCACGATGTTTACAAAGCGTAAACAAAATGTTTTACATTATATTTCTTCAAACACTTGATACTTGTTCAAAAAGCATTCAACACAATTGAAAATTTTTTTTCGAAACCAAAAATGAAAATTAATATTATCTGTTTAAATATTTCCAGTTTTCGATGTATTTTTGACAATTTTTAATTAATTTAATTATTGGCGCTCTTTTGAAGAGATTATTAAAGTAAATTAATTCGTTAATTTCTTAAAGAATGCCTTTTTGAAAATAAAGTACTGGTGTTTATGGTTCAAACTTTTTAAAACTAAAATTTGTAAACAATAGGATTAATTAAATTTTGATAAAAATATATGAAATATTTTTTTCATAATTACAAAGTAATCTTTAAAATATTCTTTTTTTTTATTTTACTTATTGGTGAAATTTTAAAATATTAAACGAATTAATTATTACATGAAACTAAATTTCTAACTTTGTCTTAATCTAATATACGATCCTTTTAATTACACTACGAATTACATTTCGATTCTCAAGAAATAATTAAAGATAGATAAGAATAAATAAAAGTAACAAAAGTAATTAAAGAAACTAATCCAAAGAATCTAAATGAATTCTGTGCTTAATGCCTATCCAATTATCTTTGCAAATTAAGTACATATAATTAATTACATTATTTAATAAATCACACTCACACACTCTTAAATACTAACTATTACAAGATGAAGAAAATTAATTTGAATTATAATCTCTTCCACGATTTTGAATAATTCTATTATATCTCCAAATTTGTTCTAGTTAATATTAATATCTAGAGAAAAACCGAGATAATTAACATCCTCATTCCAAACTGAACATTGTTCCATAATAGATAACTTATCAATTCTTCTCTAGACGTCTCATTGCATTAATTATTTTCCTAATATGAACATCATTGGACGTGGCGTCGGTTGCATGAAAATTAATCCGATTTTCGAGTCGATCAATCCATTATTAACGAATCGAGCCGCGTTATCGATCAAAGATTTAAAATTATATTATACATAATATAATCGCAAATAACAAAAATTTTGTAACAACGAATTTCGAATTAAAATTGAAAAATTTTTAAAAAAATAAATAATAATAAATTTTTCTCCGAGCCAAGCCCAATTTATTAATATTATTAATAATTTCGATGATTAAAATTAATTGAAAATTCGACGTATTTGGAAAGCAATTTCAAACTTTTGACCAACGTTGTACCCTTTCAGATATAATAAAACGGAACACGCCAGACATGTTGGTGTATTCAAATTTATCATCGTGTATCCAGGAAACCGACGTTGATCTTCACCAGGCGAGATCCTATCCTTCAATCAACTAATATTATGAGAGGAATTTAATTTTCGATCGATAAATTAATCGAGATTTTATGTAATTGCGCATAATTCAATTTGATGCGCGGATCATGGCCGCGAAAGAGAGAAAAAGATCCCCCTTCTCATAAAAGTTTAGCTGCTAGTTTATACGTTTTCCGGTTCACATTTTTCCCATATGCGGGCATAACTGCCCAGTCACTGAATAAATTAGCGCTTTACGATGACATTCGGCTCGAAAACCGAATGAACATTTAAGGAATTCCCAGATTATCCCGAGATATAAGGAACGTGTCATATCTCTAACGATTCCTCGAATTATTTCGAAAAATGTAAATGTAGGTTTTTTAACGTATTATAAATAAAAATATTTCTTTTCACGTCTTTCCCTTTTCCCCTTGTCTTTCGTATTATTAAATTTCTTGAAAATATTTCTCAGAATAATCGATTTTCAAATTACAAATATAAATATATTGTAATCATTTCTATGATCGATTAACAAAAAAATAAATAAATATCGCATAGATTTCAATTAATCGATAAAAGAAACGTTAATAATAACGTTAAACACGATCGAATCGATTTTTGCGAAAATATATAGTGCAAAAGCTTTCTCGTTTGACGAATTGTACCTTTCATCGTCGACGAGTGGGTGTAACCGAGCTTGTAAGGGTTTCTATGTGAACGTGGCAAGTGGTGTTACTTGGTTTACGATCGTTCCAATTGCGGTCGTGGAAAAAAAAAAAAGAGACGAAATCGATTCCTCTGAAACCGCAATGCAAACGACCGTTATTGCCATACCACTCGCGAAGGCTATCGGGTCGTGTGTTAATAAAATGCATTTAAGGAGGGAGGGGAGGAAGAAAGAAAGAAAGAAAGAAAGGAAAAAAAAAAAAAGGTTGTCATCATACATGGTGGATTGATTTTAACGACTGTCGCTTTCTTTGGACCTTCGATAACGATGTGTTGAGTATCTCGTAAAGTATTTGTTTAAACGGCTCGTTACATTGTGTAAATGAACGCCGTAAAAACGGTGTTTTGCGAGGAGAGGCCTTCGAAGTTTTACAATCAGGTAGCAGTTCGATTAGTTTTGCTGGTTATAGTTATAAATAAATTTCGAAAGAATTTTTTCATTAATAAATTGATTCCGTCGAAGATATGGAAAAAATAACGATGGTATTTTGTTATAAAACTGTTCTAACAAGGCGAGTATTTAAACATATTTCTTGTTAGAAGAGATGATTAATATTATTTACACTGTTCTCTCAATATGTATTTCATAATGTAAATAATTAAAACGTAATACTTACAATTTCAATTGCTGTTTTTGCAGAAAAACCGACAGTCAAAGATTATTATTACAGCATTATTGACACTCCGATTATGGTTGTGTTCACAGATCTATCTGAAAAAACAAAAATTCAAAAATGTCAGATTAAAAATTATTTGAGAAATAAATTATTTCAATATTTCTTATTTTATTCGATAATTATATTCCAACGTTTCTTAGATCCAAAATAAATAGAATTGTTCTATTATTATTATTTCTTTTTCCATTTCAAATAAATTTCAATACTCTGAAAAAGTGAAAATACATATCTTTAGAGTTCACTCGCGATGGCACGTCGAAGAATGCAACGTTCACGCGGGCACAGGAGCGATGATCGAAAGGGGTTGCGAGAGACGGAGAAATGGACGAAGAAAGAGCGAAGAACACAGCAAGGGGGGTTTGGCAATGCGACAAGCGCGACGCTGAAAATAGCAACGGGGTAGGGAGTCCGGTTTATAGTTAGCTTCTCTTATAGTTAGCCGCTGACTAGCTCTCTGCAGAATGCGAAATGGGTCTCCCAACTTTCTCTCTCTCTCTCTCTTTCTCTTCTATTTTCTTTTTCTTTCTCTTCTATGCCCTCTCATCAAACTCTTCTTTATCTCCCGCGAATTCGCAGACATATTCGTTTCCAGTTCGCCTCTTCTTCGATCCTTCATCCTTTTCTCCATCATTCGAACAAACTTCCACACCACCTCACCCCCTAGTTTTAATACTCTCTCGCCATGTCTATTTTGACCGAGTTTATTTCTGAATGTGGCGGTCTATCGTGGACGTCAGGATCGTGGACGTTCCTCTTTCAGATCCTCGTCTCTTGGCCCAGACTCCGCGGATGCCGGAATCTTGGGGAAAAGGAGAAACGAGAGCGCGATTTGCTCGGGTCGGGAATGAATTCCAACGACACGTTGCGAGTGTTACGGGATCTTGTCAAGTGGCGGATGTCTGGGTGAACGTGGAAAAAATTATGTAATATTAATTTGTTGTACCACCGTGTAAAACCTTTTTTTTTTACAAAAGTTAATTAAATATTAAGAGAGAGAATCGTTGGTGTTGCAATTTATATTGTAATTATATTATAGTTATATTATATGAATATTGTGTATTGAATTTCGAGGTTAATTTAAAATCAACTAAAAAGCCTAAATTTTTTAACGTGTATATGTGTTGTTTCATGTCAAAGTAATCATATTTATATTTCTCAAAAGAGGTTAAATACTTAATAAAAGAAAGAATAGAATTTTTTTTCCGTTTGAACATATGCTCTTCAGCAATCATGGAAGAAATTATACTTGAATGAATCATAATTTTCTAATGTAACATATTCACTTAATACGAGGGTCTACTCCATCCACGCTTTTATACAATCAATAAGTAAATTAGATTCTACGTGAATTCACATGCTGAAACGAGAGATGAGCTCGTCGAATGAATAGCTCTCTTAGAAAATAACTATTAGAGTGGAGTAGGTCTCGAGTAAACTTGATAATTCATGACGAAGAGGTTTGCTACATCATGTAACACGTGCACACATTGAAAATCGAACTTCTAACTTGAGTATTAGCAATGAATGAATAATGACGATTCATGTAGCGTAAGCAAGAAAATCGTAGACTTGAAAATCGAACAATTTATCGCAATGAATAAATATATATCGAATTAAATCCATCAACAATATCATATAATCTTCCAAACTTTATTCGAATTTCATTTCATACCTCATCGTCATTTAAGATTTCTTCTCTTCTTATTTTTATTTCTAATTCATCGCCCATTATCGTTATCATTATACACTTTATAAATGAACAATCTCTTTCTATCTCGTTTTTCTTCCAATCTTTCTAATTTTTTCCCATACGTTCAACCATTCAACCATTTATTATATTCATAAATATTCTGACGGTTCTAGTGTTAATTACGTTCAATTCATCAACGTTTATTGACAACCAGCGAACGAAGCTACTTTATACGCGTCATACTTAACACAGGAACCAGCGAAACACGCAAGATTGACGGAAAGCCGAGATTAAATACAAACACTTGAATTCAAAACAGCGAGGGAACAGAAGATGGAACACAAGAAAGCTTTTCAGAAAAACTGCAAGACAGTATGATTTAGCGAATTTCGATCCGTGAGAAAGGTTTCGTGGAGCAAGAAGCGTTTAAAACTAAAATAAATAAACGAGAGGCGAGAAAAGAATGAACGAACGGGACGAAAAAGTTCCGACGATTTCTAGATCCAAGAAAGAGAACACTTTGTATATGAATTTTGCAATTTGATTTTTAATTTAAGAGAGATTGTTAAGAAAAAAAATTTAATTTTTTAATATAACTTGTCGAAAATTTATTAATGCGAAGTCGGAATTTTATTAAATGAATTCTCGATTCTTCGCTCGAGACGGCTGATCAAGAAAGATGATCGCTCGACGTCAAATGAAAGCTGTTTTCCGTGCGTGACTTCCGCCGGATTCGCGTCGACAGTGCTTCCATTGATAAATAGACAGTCGTGCGCGCGTTTCACACGAGTCGATATCGGGTTTGAAACGTTATTGAAACGAACATTTATTCGAATAAAATTTTGATAGATTAATTTATTCGAAATAATTTTTGTTTCGTTCGATAAATTCCATTGGAATAATATTTTTGGCTTTATTTTATATTGCTGTTATATTTAAATTAAAAATATAAATTGTTCGTCGTCAATTAAAAATTAAATATGTTTGCGTAAAACTGAATAAAATATGTAATTGTATTTTGACAGTATAATAATTTATACTGCTATCGAATTAAATGTACATTTAATTACAAATTATAAATTATTCTTATCGTTAGGACGGTATTTTAATTTATTTCTTTTTACACGTGATTCAATACTTTGTGTGTTTTTATCAGAGAATTATTTTTCTCTGATAATTTTATTATATAAACGTATATTCGAAATTCGGTCATTGATTACAAACTTATTATAATTACAAACTTTTACTTCTAATTAATATAAGCACGATCCAACAGTAAATGTATCTTTTCCACACAACCGGTCATCAGTCCAGTAATTGGAGCACAACGGACATTTTTTACTAACGTTTTATGGACGAAGTTAATAACTTTGAAATTACAATCGACATACATTTACTTGCTAGGTGGAAAAAAAACGATGTGCATTTGTTACGCATTATAATCATAATGAATAAATCATTAAGACGTAGAGCATCTTAATAACACAATAGAATCTCCATTCTTCTCACTGGAATAACAAAGTTACGTGACTGTTTCAATAAAAAAAACATAGATAACATAATTGGCTCTTAAAATTAATATTAAATATTTTTTTAATAAAAAAAAGAATCAATCTCAAACAATATTTTCTCCTCGCATAATCATCCATTCTAACATCGAAGAAATTTTATCTACATCACTACACTTTTTCACGTTACGAATAAAAAATTAATTATTCATCCACGCTATTAGCTTTTCCAATTTATTACACGTCTCTCTAAAAAAAAAAAATATTTCCACCAGATCCAGACGAAATGAAAATCGATCCCATAGTTCGGTTAATTATCATCGAAGGCCCACAAAGGCCAGAAAAGCCACTTTTTAAGCCACGACCTGAACCCTTCAACAATTTCAACGATTCCCAATCGTATCATTCAATCTTCATCCTCGACCATACATTCGCATCATCCGTATAATCCAATAATTATAACCCCGGGCCACCTCGCCCTTTGCCGAAAGAAATAATCTTATTCCAACCGCTGGAGCCAGCCACTCTAAAACTAGCCTTACTAGCCTTGTCTACCTGACGTTCAGGTCCTAAACCATCCGAACGACCTATTCTCAATTACTCCTCGATTCCATCTTCGATATATATATATATACAACATCGGCGTATATAACGTGGTCTCCTCCACTCTCGAACCGAACCGATAACAATCCTAACGCCAGAATCCACAATGCAACGAGGCATTATAACGTTATGCGCGCCGCGGGCTGTCGTCGTTAGACCGAATGAGCCCCGTCCTCTAATTACAAGCCTCTTCCGACTTGACTTTTACGAGACAGGCCGGTATACGATACGATATACGAGCAATGCCCGCGACAAAATAATTAACCTAAACGAAATTCGTCTCCCTTAACCTGTTATCGCGTTAATTTTCGCTCGAAAATTTTTTATATCCGCGATAATTTGATAATTTCGAAACTATAAATATTTATTTATTTATTTGTCCTTTTATTATTATTATTACGGTGATAATAAATCGAATCCAGATTTCGAACTTTTAAGACGATACTTTCAAGATCTCTTTTTCTTTTTTTTTAATTCAACGTCAGTTTCTTTCCCTCGATGAATCTTTATCGATTTGCGAGTGTATCTAAAGATAGTAATTATATACGTAGATCAATTAAGACATTGGCCTTTTTTTTCTTTACAAATGAAACTTTCGAAATTCTAAAATTAAAGCATCGATCTCAATATATTCTTCACCGTATAATTATCAAAAATATATAACTTGGAAGTTCTTCTTTGCTGCGTACGAATTAAACTTTTGAACTCTTAGAAACCACGATCAGTATCACCGTGTTACTACGGTTCCGAAACGTACGCTCGTACGTACGCTAACATCAAATTATAAATAGACTGAACTATCCCATTTATCAGCGTCAATAGAGCCGTAAATTTCGCGGCTAACTGTTCTCACTTTACCATCTGGACAGGACCGAGGTGTCCGCTCGCTGCTAGAGAGCCCGGGAAGAGGCCGAGAGCGCGCGGGATACGTTGCAATCATCCGCGATTTTCAGGATCTTCCGCTGACTTCCTCCACGTCAACCATCTTAGATTCACGCCGGATAGTACAGGGTCGTGTTAAATGGCCGGCGCAACTATCTAGATCCAAACTGACTATTTCTGGTATAAAAGGGAATACGAGGGATGGTGGGGAAAAAAGGGAAAGAAAGAAAGAAAGGGGAAAAAAAGAAAGAAAGAAAGAAAGAAAGAAAGAAAAGGAAGAGAAAGAAGTAGTTGGCCGACAACGAGATTCGAACGCGCGATCCTCCCGGGGCGAAAAGCGAAAATTCCTCTCCTCGCGAGTTCTATCTACGTTGTATTATATTTCAGGTTGTTATTTATTGGGACAGCGTCATCGGTGCCGGACCTTTGTCGAGATTATCCTCGTGTCCTCGCGACACAGCGCGTATTAATATTCAATTTGCGCCGGTTCCTCGACGATGTACCGAGAGATAGACCATCGTGATTGCCCGCCGCGTTATTACGTGATTATTTACGACGCGGTGTCGTTGGCCGGCATTTTAATTTCGTAGTGGGTGTCGAATTTTCTGGACGGAGAGAAGTTTAATCGCGCAATTTCGTGGACAAACGATGGGGCGTTTCTAATTATTTCTAGGATTTATCTGTTATATCGTGTCATGTAATATTTTTTTTTAATTTTCTTTTGCACTGTATTAAAAATATATTGTACAAATATATTGTATTTTTGTTAACAACATTATTATTTCGTAAGGTGTTGTTTTTTTTATTTAATAAAGAAATATTCAATATTCTATTGAATTCTATTTGAAAAAAAAAGAAGTAAAAATATTAAGTTTTTTACTTTCCTAGAAAAAAAACTCTTTAATAATTATTTTTTTCACTATTTAAATCATTTGTATTTTTCTTTTTGGTGGGATATTGATTTGATGGATATAATGAGAATTCAATTTCAAAAAAGAGAAAAATTATAAATACGAGAAACACGTTTGTACATAGTAAAAGATCAAAGTGTAATGCGTTAATGTAATACACGAAGGTGTTAAATGAGAGACTATAAAACTTTAAGAGTTTATGATACTAATTGAGAGGAGTGAAAAAATGTTTAATCAACATGTGTTGTAAAATCAATATTTTCGATGTTAAATAAATCTTTGTAATCGTTGTTCTTCGTGCATTTAATGAATTTAATTTATTTATTCACGCCTGATAATATACTGTAATTATTACAATTAATGAAATGTGTGTATATATCGGATAACAAAATGGAACAAAACAAAAATATTTCTGACATCAAATAAGTGTATGCATTTACAGAAAAGGAAAACATGTCAAAAACTTGTTATGAAAAAATAAATTTTTAAAACTGGTTTCATTATACTAATTTCATTTAGTACTAATTATCCATTGTTCTTAGTTTCTTTACTAAAAAGATCTTTTCAAAATAACTCCTCGGAAAATTCTTCAAATGTACAGAATTGTATGACTATATTTAAATTCTGTTCTATTTTATTCCACATCCTAAACAATAACAACGTTATTTTAAATTAAAAACTTTATATACTGTCATAAAAAAAATAATTTTTTAATTATTTATTGTCTACATCTAAGCAGCAATGGACTATTGTCCCTTCTAATTCACAAATTCAAATTTTATATTATATTATATTATTTTTATTTATATGATATATTCATGATTTATAAAAATTTGATGATAATTCTAAATAATTGCGATTGATATATTAATTTCAACTAATTCATTTGCCTCGTCTCGTTAGAATAAGAATAATAAACACAATTCAAAAGAGAAAACAATTCCCTATTCAACTAAATATCCCCAACATCCAGGAACGTTTTCCTATCATTAAGAGACCACAAGATATACTCCACCTAACACAGAATAATCACGGTGCCGCCATTAAAGCAGACCGATCTCGTCTGCTTATATAACCGCAAGACAAAAGATTTGGCCGAGCCAAAGAGAAAATTACGAGGTACACCCATACAGATGAACGTGTTTTGAGATCAGTGAAATATAGCAAAGAGAAGAATTTTTCTATTGTTTTTCAGCATTGTGTTAAAGAAAAATTATTTAAATCATTATTCTACCATATCTTTCGCGAATATTTATTTATAACAGAAATATTCTATAATAATAAAATTTCTTTCAACACTTCTATTTCACGTAAAAGCTAAATCAGAATTAATAATACCAATTACAAATTTTGATATTACTATCGCAACTATTTCATCTTTAAAATGAACTACGATACGAAATATTGAAATTTTGCTTTCAAAATAACGCTTCACCGATTACTATAATAATAACAATTTTACAAAAGCTTCAAATCTCTTATTTTTCAAAAAATATCAGAATCAATCTGAATCTCTTTTTATAACTATCGTCACACCTATCCAATTCCATCAGTAATAAAAATTTACTGATCCCCTTATTTTTATTTCCAACAACTATTGCTTATCAACAACTAAATTTCATCGATATTATGGCCAAACCAATTAACCCCACGATGATAAAATTAACCAATCTTTCCAATCTAACCTGAGAAATGTTAACTGATAACTCGAAGAATGAATAAAAAATAAATATTCCCCAACTTTACAATCACAATTTATAACACTACAACATTTCCAACAACGTGAATCACATAACGTGCATTACATAGACGTTCATTGCGTTTTCCAATCACCCAGTCGCCCTCATTCACGCGGTGAAATAAACGTTTACCGCGGGCTAGCTAGGTCGTGAAGATTTCGCGACGTCCACCCATTATCAGCATATTTCAGAAGCTCCTCCTTAAGGACCTTGGAGGCCCGTGCCCCGTAATAACACAAAACCGGCTAGCTCCTCTCTCCTTCTCTCGCTCGCACCTATGTATCGCCGCGTATCTCTCCCTACGCACAGCTAAATGAATGCAGTCGCTTATAGCTACTGGATACGAAGATTACCCCGAAGGTAATCCTGATCGTACGCAGCTCTCGAAAGGATCCCTCCTCCGGCTAGATTTCTCCTCTCGTGCCTCTCTTTTTTTTTTCTTCTTTCTTTCTTTTACCCACATCTCGTGCGCTGACGCGCGCAGTGGTATAGGATCCACCATTTTTACGGGATCGAAATCCTGTCTCTTTGTCTTTGACTGAATCACTGGTGATTGAAAGAATATTTTTTATTATTCGTTTGAGTACGGAGAATCGAATTAACGAGTGAATTTTGGAGATCGAATTCGATCGAGTGGTTCTTGAATTCTTGGCTTCTTTTTCTTTCTTTTTTTACTATTTCCTTTTGTATATTCGACGAAAGTTAAATGTTTGCATAGTTTTTCTATGATGTAACGATTTTAATTAAATTTGTTGTTTAACTTACATCGATTGATAATTTGTATTCCAAGTATTCAAAATTTTAATATCTTAAAACAACTCGATTTGAATATTAATAATTCAACATCAAAGAGGAAATATTCGAATATTTCACGCCATTCGAGGAATATCATCTAATCACAAATGTCACAAAAACTTTCTAAAACACTCGAGGCTGGAAAGAGGATCAATGGCTATCTGTTACAACCCAAAACGACAAGATCCGTGTATCCCTCTGCGTATTCGACCTTGTGGTTCCAAGAAAAAAGGAAGAAAAAATACATATCTAGACTAAAAGTTAATTCCACACCAGTGTACGCGTCACTCTGTCCCTCTCTCGTTCCTCACGAGCGGAGCACAGCCGCCTCTCGGTCGTCGGGTTCAGCCTCCAGCGGAGGCCGTTCTATTCGCAGAGGAGAACCCAGAGGAAGCAACCGATTAAGTTTTTGTTCCCTCGAGAATTAGAGAACCTCTCCTCCTTCTCTCTCCTCTGCAAAGAAACGCGTACGAGAGGAGGAGGGAAAAGAAGAAGAAGAAGAGGAAGAAGAAGAAGAAGAAGAAGAAGAAAGGGGAGAGGAAGAGAGAAGCGATCCATCCATCGAATGGACCAATTCGTGCACCTGTTCGGGCCCGGCTCGATTCCATAAAACGTTAACTAGCGTGGTCGTCACGGAATCCAGACGAGGGTCCAGCCTCTCTTCTCTCCGGGCCCTTTGTTCCTCTTCTCCTGCTGCCGGCCTGCCTGGACCCGTTTTCCCCTTTCCCCTGCCCCTCTCCCCTCGATCGATCGATCGTACACACCGTCCGTTCGGAGGGATTACGTTAATCGCCGCGTGGACGAGAAGGGGAGCGCGCGATGAATGGCGAAAACCGCGAGACGTAGCCTCGCCGTATCTTCATCAATGAGCACGATGAGTTCGGTGAGATTGATTAATGCGGCTTGCCTCGCGATACCAGTGTGTTGATTTAGAGCCGTGTATTGCGAAACGAGACATCTACAGACGTTTGCGCGTTCGATAAGGAGGGGGGGAGAGAGACGATGATTCGTCGTCGTGGATGGAATAAACGCCACGTTATACGTTGGAGGGAATTGGGAGATTGGTGAGGAGGAAATCGAAGATCGCTCCGTTGGTTACTAATTAGGATGATTCTTTGATGGATCGTTCGGTGAATCGCACGTTTTATGGGGAGGGGGAGAGAGAAAGTTTAAAATTTGTAAGTTTCGCGCGAATTATTATGTACGGCTGATTTATGGAATTACCAAGAGATAGAAAATTTTATAATTATTAGATGAAAATATCTCAATGCCAGATCAACTAATAAATAAATAAAATTTCTATTTCGTTTCTTTTGAGCGATCCGTTAAACAATCCGTTTGAATTTGCAATATCAAGAGGATGAGAGAGAGAGAGAGAGAGAGAGAGAATTGAAAGTGGATAATTCCAAGAAATAAGCGAAGCAACGTCCGTGTAATAATAACGACAAAACCGCTATCTTTCCTATGGCATCGTGGTGCGTGGCACCGAGAAGATAGAAACGATACACCGCGACTTTGGTATTATGCTGACATGCACGGCAGTCCCCATAAGAAGAGAGGCCGTCCTATCGGGGTGCGTTTCAACCGGAAAGGAATGATTTATCGAAACACGTAATATGTCTAATGGCTGATAAAAGGCCGCATAGAAATGTTCATTCAGTGGAAAATACGGCATCGTGGCCTTCGTCGTTTAACCGTATGTATAATGTCACAACGATTTAAAAAAGGTAAATCGATTACTGTCTCTTCCCCCCTCCTCTCCCTCCACCGGTCACCCTTGATTAATTACCGGCGGCACGAGCAAATATTTGAATGTAATTCCATGTAAGTTAACTCTCGGTGCATCGAGAATCATATTTCATGAAAGTGAGACGTTGTATCACGGCTCGAGGGAAGAGGGGGGATGATGTAGTAAATTTCGGTTGCGGTGTTATTTTTCGACACCTTCGATGCGGATGATCGAGATAGTTGTGCGTTTGATTGAATGAACGTTAAAATATTTATATGGGAATTTTTCTAAGCAATTTAGTTTTAAAATCTTTGAAATTAGAGAAACTTGATGTAATTATAAGACGAGATTGTGATTTAAGATTGAAATTAATTTTTGAAGAATGGAAAAATTGCTAAAAATAATTAAAAAGGGATTATTTTTAGAAATTTATAACAATGTTCAATGTTTCTCAAATTTTCCTGTATCGTAATGTCAATATACAAAAGATACATACAATATATGAAAAAAAAACATTGTCAGGTATAATAGATGGAATTCCTATCTTGTATTTGGTAGCAGATAATTTTTGTAGCTCGGTTAATACAGAGTAAAAGCAAGTGTCGAACCGGTTTGTATCGGTGATTAATAGTGGCTCATAACAAGTGATCTGTTTCTATATTTTTCATCCTTTTAATTTGCATGAAAATCCCTACTGAGCTAGGGCTGCAGTAAAATATAAGCACAGTGCAATACCTATAACTAAAAACTACTGTGAACAAAATTTATTGAAATTGTTCCTCACTATTATTACTACAAACTATGCTATTGCAATACGATTAGCATATAAGTATAGGGTTTAATAACTGGAATAAACCCAATTAAAATTTATCAAGATGTTTCAAACTTCGATTCTGATCATTTCCACCCAGAGAAACAAATGAAAATTATAAAAATTAAAAATTAAAACGCAACGTTTGATTCAATTACACCAATCATGATTTCTTCAAAATAAATAAAATATAAGATAAAAATTCTCTGTTCTGCAAGTTATTCATCTTAACAAACAACAATATAAAGAAACGATAATTACTGTACCATCTAAAATGCAAACCATTGATATAATACATAATAAAAAAAAAAAATTATTGCAATCCAAAGCACGTCAAACACATGTTAACAAAAAAAAAATATTTAATAAATATTCCTAATTATCTCACATTTATTCCTTTCTTCAAACCGATTCAACTCAGAAATCAATCGAGTATGTACACAACATGGCATACTTAATTGCACACAGGATCGGCGCGTTTAATTGCGATACTTTCATGATCCAGTGTCACAAGCGTAACCGTTCATCGAACCGTTTCCATCTCGACAATCCACGATGCCGTAATAGCACAGGTGGAAACTGTATCTGTACAACAGGCTCGAACAGTGAACGGGTCGAGGAAAGTCGAGGAGAGGAAGAGATTCTGGCCGCGGAGAACGTGAAAGTCGAGGAACCATGACGGGAGTTTGGTCGAAGCTCTCAGGAAGCCTTACGTTCACGGATCACGAACGATTCGAGTTTGTCTGAGGATATTGAGATTCTCGAGTTTCATTTTCAAGGATGCTCAGAAGGATCTTAAATAGAATTTTTTTAATAGATATTTTATACTTTAAATTTTCGTGATCTATTCGATCGAAATTCTTTCTTCTTCTTCTTCTTCTTTTTTTTATATTATGAATAACATTTACGCTTTCTCTTTCGTTAATGCCACTCTTCAATGTCATTCAGTTTAAATATCGTTTAACAAATTAAATATGTGGGGAAAGATCGGTATAACGAGTTGATTGTTCGATGCACGAAAAAGAGACGAGAAAATTGAAACGAATGTTTTACGGAAATTTTAGAGAAGGAGGTTTGAAGAGAGGATTTGTCAGAGTTCTGAGACATAATACGATTTTAAGAAGTCGTGAAAGGACGGGTTGATGGTGATAATGATAAATGCGAGACGACGATGAAACGTAATAGATTCGCGTTATTTTCCGTGTACTCGAGATTTAGGACAACGATAATAATGATAGAAGCGCTGAGCCGAGTTAAACGACGACGATGAGGGTGACTGATGAACGATAATCAAGCGCGATGAAGATATGCGAGCCTGGTATAAATGCTGATCGCTATTCTATGTGAAAAAAAAGAAAAAGAATTGACGATAAGTTGACGATAACTCTTTCTCTGAAAATTTATAACAGGCTGATATTATTATTTATCGCAGAATTTATACCAGATTCAACGAGCAGTACAAGTTTACGGAATGAAAATATAAAATCCTCGTTTTGCATGTTGTTCGATCTATCATCTTCGCTACTTTTTTTTTCTGGAAAATACTGGAAAATATGAATATAACATAAACATTGTCACTTATGATGGATTGCCATATAAAACAAAGTATTTTCAAATAACGGTACACACGACTAGGAAGTTCCAAGAGTTCAAACCATGAAAATCGTATTTTGTTAACTTAAAGAGATAATGTGCCTTTGTACATTATCGTGTCCGAAAGATTAATATGTTTCCGAGAATCGAAGCAAAATTTGATAAGAATAAAAATATATATATATTTCTATCTCCACAGATTTACTCTTCTTTTTCGGATCTCTAGAAAAAAAGACTTTGGAAAATTTAGGAAAAGTAAAGGTAAATTAAACGGACAACTTTTTACAATCGCAACGTAATAAAAATTACGAAATAATGAATAAACAACGAATCATTAAAATCGAGGATCTCGTGGAAATTTATTAAAATTGAAGTTAACTATCGTTGACAATTAACTTCGATATTATCCGATATTATCCGATATAATTCGATCGAACTCTTGCAATCAACGCAATTATTCAGCACAGTGGAATCAGAAAAACACGAGATGGAACGCTGCCAAGGATATGTTTACGCGCGTGCTACCCGCGTACTATCCACCAGCCCGTGTAAATCTCCACTTCTTTCGTTGTTAAAAGCCATTCGCGTTAAAAGTGGAGCTTATTTGCATGCAATTAAAGGCGTAGAGATCGAAGACCGTACACCTGTCCGTACTATTCAGCTTCGTTATCCGTTACGAACGATTGGGAAAAAAAAAAAAAAAAAAAAAGGGGGGAAAAAAAAAAAAAAAAAAAAAGGGGGGAAAAAAAAAAAAAAAAAAAAAGGGGGGAAAAAAAAAAAAAAAAAAAAAGGGGGGAAAAAAAAAAAAAAAAAAAAAGGGGGGAAAAAAAAAAAAAAAAAAAAAGGGGGGAAAAAAAAAAAAAAAAAAAAAGGGGGGAAAAAAAAAAAAAAAAAAAAAGGGGGGAAAAAAAAAAAAAAAAAAAAAGGGGGGAAAAAAAAAAAAAAAAAAAAAGGGGGGAAAAAAAAAAAAAAAAAAGAAGGAGGAAAAAAAAAAAGAAAAGAAAAATAGGGAAGAAAAAAAATTATATCACCGTACATACCGTTGAATTGATCACCTATCTATCTAGCAAAACGCATTCCGCTGGCGCGGCCAGCATTACGCTATCTTTGATTTCGATCACGCTACCAGGAGAACTACAATCCGAATGGAAATTAAAATAGTTTCGCTTCGGAATCGAGTTAAACTATTGACTGATCTATAGATACCAATAAATTTTCAGCCACATTTATACGATACAACTTTTAAGACTTTTCTTCAATTTCATTGACTAATTCAAGCTTGACGGTTGAATGATTAATCACGCGATTGTTTCGAATAAATAATCGCAGATGTTGGATTTTTCCTTCTCAATCTTATTTATGGATATTATATTTTCTAATGTTTCTCTAATTTTTTTTAGCGAATAAACGAAATTTGATCGCGTGAATATTATGCATATAAAATTTGTTTTATTCATATACGTTTCGTATATTTCAATCTTGTTTCTCTTAGAAAACCAAATTAACCAAATTAATTTATTTCGTGTACTCTTGAATTCTTATTACTCGAATTACTACGATCAATTTATAAAGTTGAACCACGTTAGCGTTAAAATTTCGAATTTTAGAGCGTATCTTCCTCGAATGAAAAATTTCAACTTCATAACATTCTTCGATATTTCAAAATCCTTTTCAAATTCGAACCTAACCCGAGCTCGATCGTTGAATAATTAATTACACGTCGATGGAAAGATCGATGGACAGCGGTTTCCTAGGTGAATTAGGGCCAGGTTACAATCACTGTTTACTACGTATAGTGGTATACCTATTCATCACCATTCGATGCGTATTTATTAAAACGGGGAAGAGCCAGGGATGCAGTTACGCGATATCAGATGCCTGACGGAGGCTACCCGACTGGTTTCCTTAATCCAGCTAAGTGGGTAGTCCCAGGAAAGTGATTTTATATGATAGGCGGAGCGGAAATGAGGATAGCTCGAAGGGAAAAGCCGGCAATCGAAATAGGATGAAACGGGGAATTTATTTTAAAAAAAGCGGTGGAGGGAGGGGGATCGATCGTAGACTTACTTGAAACTTGACTGGTGGAGACTCGAACGATATGGGATATTGGAAAAAGTGGCGTAGCAATTTACCTGGGATAATAAAATGGCGGAAAGAAAACCCGTATTAAATCATTTTTTCCATCGAATGATAGTTATAAATAAAACGAGGTTATATATGATCCTGAAGGGAAATAATTTTCTGCTGACGGTGATCCCGGTGTGACGAGTTGGATAGTAATTGCGCGATATTAAAATTACAATAAATACACGATATAAAATAACGGTTAAATGCGGGGAACAAGTGAAACAAGATGGAAGATTTATAAAGAAATTACGAGTAATATATATACTATTTTCGTGTTAGCGATAATAACGAAGTAGTTGTAAGTAGATTAGTAATCGTTCCTCTCTAATGAACGTGTTCTCTGTCTTCTACTACCATTAACTCACCTTTCGCGTAATTCGCGTTAAAATTATTTTATAATAACAAAATTATTTTGTTATACGAGAAATATTTTTCTCGTATATTTTTAACTCATAAAAAAAAAAAATCATTCTATATCACAAAATGAATTCTCATCCGTGAAATTACGGAAACAAAATCTCGTTCCTGCAAGAAAAGAGTAGCTCTTCCACCCTTTGGTTGTCGCTGCACCTGTTGACCGAGATAACCCTCGGGGTCGCTTGGCACGCGCCAACATTTTTCCGCTTCCCTCCTCTGCCTCTTTTCTTCGTCCATCCTTGATTTACCTTGCCTGTTTGTCAGATAAGACAGTCCAGTTTTTCCTTCTGACGGAGGAGAAGGTTCGGCCTCGAGCCAGCGTACGCCACGCGCTTCGAATAGAATTCAAATGCGCCGCTAGAGACATTCCTTCGCGAGGGAGGAGGATCCGCGATTCCGCGCGCGCATAGAAGCCTCGATGTGTGCCAGGAACGCGAATTTCCAACGTCTGAAAGGATTTAATCGCGTACCATAAAGTTCCATGGAAGTTTTAATGAACTCCACCCGTCGATCCCTTCTCGACGTTTGATTAAAGTCGGAAATTGTCGCTCGAGATTTGAAACGGATACGTATTCTCTCTGTTGTAAGTGGTTTATCGAGTTTATCCTTTACGTAGGTTTATCAAGAATGTTTCGAAGCTTGTCACATTGTGATTATTAATTGGTAATTCACGTCAGTGGTTGGTTATTCCATTGTTAATTCATTTCGTTACGATATTGATAAGATTGAGAGTGTTTTCAAGTGTAAATTTTTATATATATTTGAGTATGAATATTAATAAACGCTAATTTTAATATCAATTTTGTATATTAATAGAATTAGATATCTTTATGTATTGAACAAAAATAATACAATTGCATTTTTCCTAAAAGTATGGAGAACGTTACGTATGATCCATATTTATCTAGAAAATTTTATTTTAATTTTTCGAGACTGCAAAATGAATGTAAAAATGAATTATTCGTTCGATCTTGTCAATTTTCTCAAATAAGGAATATTATCGTTTGAATTATTTTGAAAGGTAATCGGTAAACATATTTTGTATATTTATATCTACCGTATAACGTACGATATTCAATTATACGAGGGAATCTCTCACCGTCCAAAAGTCATTTCACGCAAGATAAAGTGCAGCGCACAAATACGTTGCGTGACGTGAAAAATCCAGTTTTCGAGACGCAAATAACAGTACCAGCCGGTTGAAATAGTAGCTACGTGTCCCGAAAAATCATTTTGAAAGTCGAAAGTCCGAGTCAGCCAAAGAAATACAATCTCAAATGTTGAAAGGGGAGCCATATAAAAGCTCTGTTGGAGGGAAGCACGTCTGGCGAAAGAGATCTTCCCGACGATCGCTCCGGGATTGCGATTTAACGTGCCTCGGATACGAACTTTGGTTTAAAGAACGCGAGTAAATCGACCGTGAAATCGAGTAATTCAAAACGATTAATGTCATGCGTGTAGTCATGTGATTCGAGGATACAAACGACACTATGCACGGCGAAAAACGTTTCCATATCTTCTTGCTTGCATACGGCTCCTATACCGATCAAAGTTCAACGCGTTTCGTAAAATAATTTAAAAAATACTTTACTCTAGAAACTTCTAATCTAAATAAAAAAAATTCGAATTAAAAAATTTGACAAGATTAAAGATAATTTCTTATCATATAAAACGACTTTAATTTCAATCATAGGAATTTCCAAACAGCAATGAATATTGCATCAAAAGAATACAAGATTTATCCCAAAACTAAAAATACCGAAATATGCCGGAAAACGGGCAAAAATCGAATAGAATAGATTGTCTTTCTCGCAAACTCTTGATTTCTTTGCACAAGAACGCACTCTTCCCTCTTATCTCACCCCACAACCTTATCACCGTTAATCCACCGCTTCCCAAACAGAGAGAACGCTTCACGACCCTTATCGTAAAACCTGGGCAAACTCGTCCAAACTCGTACGTACCTGCATTCCTTACGTCGAATCAACGCGCCTTTCTACCAAACCGCTTTTACAACAAAGTGAAAGAAACGAATTCTTCGCCGTCTATACGATCTTGACAGGGATCGAAAATCGGCGATAAACGCGTAGGGGGAGAATTTGTCGAAGAGAATCCCTATCGAAAGTCGGTGACGACTTTCCTTCCATCCCGGTGCACCGTGTACGGTTTCGAGCGCGACGGATAAACATCATAAACGTCGTTCGACGCTGAATAAATTCAGCCGGGGCGAAAAAGCGGAGGGGACGGGTTCGTGGAAACGCGAGAACGGCCGCGAAACGAAATGGAACTTACTAAAGATAGGAGAGAGGAGATTGGAAGAGAGGAAGACGCCCACGTGGCGCGATAGTAACGCAAGATCGGATAGCGAGAGGGATTTTCATTCACCAACGGGGATACTCTTCTTCGTTCCGGATTTGACAGATCCTTATTGCCGCGTTCGTATTCGCCCTCATCCTTTTCGCGGGCAAATTTCTTCAAAAATTAATAATTTGGAAGTAAAGAGATAGATTTTATTTTATTTTATTTTTTTCGGGAACAGTTAAAGAGTTAAAGAGACGTTATTTATTGAGAGACGATTGAGTGTCTTTCGTTTGTTTTATTTTCTTTTTTTTAATTATTACTGTGGAAATGTATGGAAAATTAAGTTTTTTCGAATATGAAGATAAACGAAGATTAATGTATACTTTGGATATTTTGTATTTTTTATACGAATATAATATACATTTCACTGTTAGATTATTATTAATTATTATTAATTATTAAATTATGTTTAGATTATTAATAGTTGTTAGGGGAAAAAGAAATAAAAAATTGTATAGGATATTCTGTAACTAAATATTACGTTTTAAGAAAGAAATAACCAAGAACATTGAAAGTGTTCCATAGAAAAATTGTAAAATGGCAAATCGAGAAGCAGTTTCTTTCCAAAGTAATCGGTAATTGAAAAACGTAAGAAACTTTGTACATGCCTGTTTAGAAGTTTTTATTTCGATTCGGTACTCGATTATTACCAGTGGCAAAATCAGAAAGTTAATTGAAATATAATCTTCCACAAATTGCCATGGAAACTGTGTAACTGATTTATGATAGTCGAAATAAAAATCTTTCGCGCTTTTTGAGTGTAATTTACACGCAATCAATATGATTTTGCAGCAGGAATTACTTTCCTTAAGCTGTATTTCTAAAGACTTATTACCCGAGTACTAAAAGATATTTCACTCGAAGGAATATTACCACTTCATAAACCAGTGAAGAATGCAATTCCGGCATATCTTCCGCATAATAATTATGATCAAGATTTTAAAGAAAAATTGAAATACAAAAGGCAAAACATTCGAGAAACACTTGTGAATAAAATTAAATTTTAAGAAAAAATTACGTATATAAACTCTCTTCTAAACCTAAATATTATCATTTCATTTGTAAATATTTATACTATTCTTCTTCTATATAAACACAAATTCTACGTAACATCTCGAAACTCTAAACTAATCCATAACACTTATCCTTTTACCGTACAAAATTTCACGAATTCCATAAAATCGCAAACCTTTAGAGAAAATCTGAAACTATGTAAAACGACACGATCGCTTCGACGCAATGAGTCGTTCACGTGACGAAACGAAATTCCGTGGCAAAAAATACAAAGGGAGCTTCCTTCTTTACAAAATTCAGATTCGCGATAGAAGAAGGAGAGAGAGAGAGAGAGAGAAAAAAAAAATTGATAGAAATGATTGTTTCGCCCCGTGAAACGTTGTTTCTAAGATCGGCAAGAACCAAGTGAAATTCGTTCGGATGCGTGGTAAATGCGCAAAGGGAAGAGGAACGTCTCGTTCCATTATGGCGAGGCTTGCAATAAAAGTCCATCTACGCATCTGTCTTTCCTAGTTTTTCTCGGCGAACAGCCCCGCATCGTCCATCCAAATGGATGATGCAGCGCCTTTCGCACTGCACAAAGGATTCCACCTTGGTCTACCTCGATTCACCTGATTCTGCGTTTCTGCTCGATGCAGAAATTATTCCGCAAACTTGGAATAAAGCGTCGTCGTTTCAACGTGGTTCGATAGTTATTGCCGTGAAATCAGCCGTGTCGCGGAAGGAAAAAGGAAAAATTAGGTTCGTAAAAAAATTTTATTTCTATCTCTCCGTTTCCTTCTTTCCAATCGCAAGATATATGTGTAAAGCAAAAAGCTGAGATGCAGAGTTTTTCGAGATACGAGATTTACGCCTTTTTTTCTTTTTCTTGCATTCGTCTGATTCGATTTGAGGAAGTTCGATTATGCTTTGCCGTGTCGGATTGGTCGTAGTAAAATATCGAACGAGGAATTCTTCGAGATTCGTTTCAGAAGAAGAAGAAGAAGAAGAAGAAGAAGAAGAAAGAACGATTGGAAAGTTTCCTCCGCTTCGAAAAATTTTGATGTTACGTGTTTCGGAAACTTAACTTGTTTCCGATCAATTTCTCGATGTTCTCGTCTTACGTTGGACTACAATATGAAATTATACACCCACGCTAGTTCTAGATTAACCTTACGTAATCCAATACTGTCACGGCGAATAACGGGATATCTACGGGATATACACGGGTATCAATCCAAAAGAAGAGAGATATAAACGGCAAAATCATCACAACTCGGAGGAAATTTCAGATGAAATTTATATTCCATTCTCCCCTTCCAACAAAACATATCCCACCACTTCAAATTATTAAGGAAATCCAGTTTGAATAATCCATCCCCTGTTGAAAATAACTCGAGCGATTTTTCTCCCCAACGAACATATTTCGTATTTGAAAAATTTAAATCGAACGCGGCAGGCATCAATTAACGCGCATTAAAGTCACGACGAGTTGAAGAGAGAGTGTCTTTCATCCCATGGAGGGAAAGAGCAGATTCATTCCACTTTGGTTGTATCAAAAGAAAGAGAGAAAGAGAGAGGGAGAAGGAGGGGAGTCGAAGACTAGATGCGCGGTGTCGAAGGCTTAAGCTCGACGCTTAAAGGAAAAGATGGCAGCTCTCATAGGTTTCAGAAGCCCTCGGGGCCCCAGAGGCCGTCAGCCTGGAGGCTTAGAATTCGCATCAAGAGGCGCATCACGTCTCCGTGGGGTCTTCTCTTCGTTTCTTTCTCCTCCTCCTCTCTCTCTCTCTCTCTCTTCAACTTCTTCAGCTCCTCTCCTCCGCCTCTCCTCCTCTCTTTCCTCTTCCATCCGACTCGCGGTCATCTCGCGTTAGGTCACGCAGACAAAGCGTTCGAAAAGGGGGTACACGCGCGGCGCAAAGCTTCAGAATGAATTTCGTTTGCATACCGTCGAATTGCATTCCTTCGACCCGTTTCCTGTCCGCGCGTGTCCTCCAAGCAGCCTTGCCGCGGACTTTTTCTTCTCCCCGCCTCGCCACTCCGCCTCGTTCCTTCCCTTTCTCCCTTTTGTCCCAACGATCGGCCGACAGATACCGCGCCGACGAGAAGGCCAATCGTGGCCGCCGGTTTATCATTCAATTTATCAATCATAACGCTAGTTTCGATTCGTTGGATCATTCGCTGTTGCGACGAGGAGGAGATCGTCAACGGTTCGACGAAATGATGAAGGGATTTGTCGTATGATTGAAGAAGTTTGTTCGAATTGGAAGAATGGAAGAGATGAAATGAAATTATATTTCAAAGATTCTGTTTCGATATTGTTGATCTGATTGATTTTTTTTCCAAAATTTATATATAAAATATTATTATAATAATCCGTTTTTATAACCTGCGAGTCAATTATCTATTTATCAAAACCAGATACCAGAGATTTTAAAAAGAAAAAAAAAAAGAAATGTAAAGTTTCGATTACTTAACGACAGATTTACAGTTCAACGACATGGCCGTGTAACGCGTTTTGAATCGATAGTTGTTCGATCGAAAGTTCGTCCAAGAAAATATCACGTGAATATGGTGGCAGTCGAGGCACGAAGGGCCGCGACGTGCGTATGCAACCTATTAGAATGCATTTCTTTTGTTTCGTACCTTGCAGCCGTTCACAATGTTCGACTGCATTCCGAAGGGTGTGCCACTTCCTGCACGTGTGTCCTCCAGGCAGCCTTGCCCTCCCCCACAGTATTTCGTGCCTACATCCATACGACCGATGAATCACGTTTTCGCTTATCTATCACCGTTTTAAAAAATTTTTATCCAACCGAACGTGCAACGGAGATGTCTGAGAAGAATTATTAATTAAAATATTCCAAGCCTTCTTTCGTTAAGCTAAATATCAAGATAAAGAGAAAAATCGATGATAAAATAAGCAATAATTATCATTCCTTATATTTTAACGAAATTATAAATTAATCGTTGTATCGAATTTCCAAACGGGAATTACGCAAATTACATAACGCTTGGCAAAAATTGGGCACGATGCTCGTGCAGGGATAAAAATTCTCGTCGTTGACGAGAAATTTCAACGTGCACAATGTGGCACACTTCCACGTTCCACGAAAACGCGAAAAAAGCGGTCTAATGGCCGCTGGGACCGAATGGGAAAAAAGTTTCCGTTATTACGGGAATAACGAGGGCCCCGCAGGGCCCATTTTCGGGGGCCTCCAGGAACGAAGAAACACGGGTAACTCGATGAAGAAAGCAACGTGGCGATCGACGATCGTGTTACTTGGACACAAAGTCTAGACCCACCAGAAAATCCGCTCGGGTTTCTCAACCCGATGTGTGGATCCGTGAACACTCGAGTAACGAGAACAAAATGAAGACACGAGATGCAAGGGGGAAAAAGTTTAACCAGTGGTCCAGTGACACCCTAAGACTTGGCCTGCCGCTAACGGATTCTCTTTTTCTGATGTTTCGAGCAAGATGACGAGGGGACGAGATATATGAACCGAGAACGTTGAACGAGGTTTGCGAAAAGATTGTTGCTTCCGTGGAAGAAGCGGTTCAAGAAGAATTTCGCGCGACGATAATGAGACGAGAACGTGAAAGAGATGGATTTTTATCGATGAACGCGAATAAATAAAAATTATTCGATGAGGAACATGATAGAGAGGATGTAATGGAAAATTAAGTTTTACGATGTATTGTATTCTAATGGATTTCCATCCGATCAATGGAGAAGTTCTTTTGAATTTACATAGATTCTATAATTTCACTGAAATTTTGTCGATGGAATCTTTACATTTGAAATCTTTGGTAAAAAGGAACGAATGAGAGAGGTACGAATGTCGTTAAAATATTGAAAAAGAAATTTATAACGTTAAACTTCGCATCTTCTTCAATGAAAGTTAAACATTGATGAAAGTAAATTGATTCAGTTACCGAAACAAACGGAGAAAGTGATCGGGTGAAATTCTCTTGATGAACAACTATCTATCCACTGGCTAACAATTAAATAATAGTGAAAACCAATTTGGTGAAAAACAAGTTACTGGAAATATCTCTGGTGTATGTTATAAATCAAACTTGATAGATATACATTTTAAAAAAATTTTTAAAATAAATCGAACAAAAATTTATTGAATCAATATGAAGTATCGACGATTGATTTGTTTTAACACGAAACACGATCATTCTTAATCTCGTTTATCTATTAACACCATTTTGACGTGATAATAAATTATCTATTAATTATCTATTATTGGCTCGCATCTATCGTATCTTCATTATTACAATTATTCGACAACTCTTTTAACGCAACCATTCCTTCCTACGTATATAAAACACATTAATATTAATAAGATATCGGCAATTATGCAAATGTTCGTGCTCGTACAATCTTTTCATCGCCGCTATTCAATAAATATTTCTTATACCCCGTATATATCCCGTAGAATTTTCTTTTCGCAATCGAGACGATTCTTCTTTTAAGGATCGAACGATCCTCTTCTTCATCCTCCAACTTAATTCAAAAATAAGGAATACGCTTTATCCATTGACGGCGGCAATTACAAGTGCAAACCGTTAGCAGCAATCACGGTTGCATTCCGGTTAGGCTTTGGAATAATTACTCGTAGTCCGCGTACCACGGACCAAGCTAATGATCGTGGTAATAGAAAAAAAAAAAAAAGAGAGGGGAGGGATAAACACCAGATGATTGCTATGCGACCTGATTTATGCCTCCCCCTTCCACCAATCGTTGGATATACTATTGAGAATAAATAAAACCCTATCTTTAATAGCCACGTTGCGCTAATAACACCAACGTTTTCCTTCCTTTTTTTTTTTTTTCGTCCCTTTTTCCATGTTTATTCACCTGTGATAAATCAACGTGTCCGCACACAATTTTATCCCGTTCCATCCTTATATCGATTTCTTTCTGAATCCTTAAAATCTTGTAGTTAAGATTCCTAGCTTCGAGGAACTTGTTATTACGATATTTTTATCATTAACCAGAAACAGGCTACTGTTGATCCACGCATCGTAAGGGATCAACACTTTGGATACACTTTGATGAGTCTTTGATCTCGAATTTAAACTCGCAACGAGCGAGAGACGAAGCGATAGCGACCTGCTAAAAGATGCCGTGTGCTATGTATAAAATTAGGAGCCAGACTGTCTGGCAATGCAAGCAATGTCAAATGCGATAACGATGTCTATACAACGATGTAATATTGATGTAATACAATTATAATAAAAGAATAAAGAATTGGAAAATTTTATTTGTCAAGGATGTTAGTCACGTCGTAATTATTTACTCGAATAAAAATTTCCCTTCATTTTAATCCTTTGCAGTCCATTAATATAAATAAATAAATATGAAAGAACAATATTACAATTTAAATGCAATATTCAAATCTAAATATACTATCCAATCTAATTATATCAATAGATATAAAAATTTTAACAGTTCTACTCCAAAGTATTTTTCACAAAATGAAAGAATGATCGAAGAAAACTTATTACTCTCAAATTTATTCTAAACTCTGGATGAATATTCCTCCAGAATTTTTTAAGATTTTCTTCTTGAAAAAGAATAATGTTCTCCTCTGGGACATTTTTAAAGTCGATCTCATTCCTTTGAAGAATCTTCTTTCGAAAAATTTTTCGGCATACATCGAATGGGTCCAAGTCGGATGAATGCACAATGATGAATCGTATCTCGGGCAAAGAAATTGGATCATTAAGTGGCGCGACCTTGGATCGACGACGGAGAGGAACGAATCAACGTTCTTACCCAGATTCTTTTCCCCTTCTTTTTTTTTTTCTTTTGCTAATTACGCGTATCGGGTAATTTAATTAATGAGGGCACGCACGGTTTCCAAGATTACAGGGAAATCCTCCCGTCGGCTCGATTTAATGGCACCTCTCTCACGAAGTAACATTCTCCCCTTTTCAAGTTCGATTCAAGTTCGATCGAAGGGGAATGCAGTTGGCGAAAGATGGACGCGATTACTTTTATCAGATGACAAATGCGAAACTTTTTCTAAGGGCGGAGATTGATGAGACGGATACGTAGATTCGAAACGCATCGATCTCTTCGCGGACGTACGAGTAAACAAGATATCCATTAGGCGAGGAAAAAAAGGTTCTGCGTTTTAATGAACGAGATGTGATTTACTTTTTAAGTAAGAGAGAATGACTTCAATGAGTCCCATCTATTGTTGATATTTATCTCAAACTTTGTTCATCATCATAATTTCTATTGATATTTCCGATATATCTCAAAGTATATGTTATAAACATTAAAATTGGAATATGGAAAAATGATAAAAGAATTTCCTATTTCTCAAAACAAATCTACCTATTCCCACATGAATGAATAAAACAGAATTTAGTAAAAACTTCGAATCCTCCAAATCCTCTTTCCAACGAGATCCAACGTCTTTCAAGAAGCTCTCGAACTCGGATTCGCGAGTTGGTGCGGAAAAGAGTCGGATGAGCGGATGCATAATGGTGAATCATATCGCTGCCGAAGAAACTAGATCATTAAGCCATGCAACCTTGGATTTCTTGCCAAGTTCACTGCACTGTCCGGCCGCCTAGTGCTGAATATATATATATATATATATATACACACATACACACTTATATTATTCCAGCACCCGTATCCTCCTTCCTCCTCCTTCTTCTTCGCCTTCCTCTCTCTCTCTCTCGCTCAATTCCATCCAGATCGCGCAACCTCTTTTCTCCTTCGCACTCCGCTTCATACGATCAATCCAACAGCTCCTCTCTTCCCTTCCTCCTCCTCCTCCTGCTCCTTCTTCTTCGCACGCACTTACGTACACGCGCGTTCAACGATTATTTTTCTCCCTCTAGAGGAGCCATCCTGCTAGCCTGTCTCCCGGGGAACCCGACCATCTAGGCCTATCCTAGTTTTTTGCCTAGCGTCGTCCACACGGTGGCTCTGACCGGCCGAGGGGAGGAAACTCAGCCATCCACCGGTCTTTCAAACCATCTAGGGCCGGTTTCTCTCTGCCTTATACGATCATTTCTTCGCGCGCGCCACGCGAATCCGAATAAGACGGGGGTGGGCAGGGGAGAGGAGGGGGAAGAGAGAGACCAAATAGAGACCGTGGAACGGCCGTGAGTCGAATCGAGAGAGCAAGAGGAAGTTCAAGGTGAGAAAAAGCGATGGTGAAGAGAAGGGAGAGGTGTTACGCCGGGGTATTCGGGGAGCCAGAAGGGATGTAAAGGGAAGGGAAGAGAGAAGAGAGAAAGGTTTCTTGGCAGACGACGACGATAACGAAGAGGGGAGGTGTAAACAATGTAGTCCAACTTTCCATCGTGAATCCGACTACGTTCGATCCATGGCGAGCGCCATGGATGTTGCATTCTGATCTCCACCCCGCCGTTCGAGGAATTTCGTGGGCTCGAACACAACAAGGCTACGAAATAATGGCGACGTGACCGGTGGCGGTGCTACGCTCGCCAAGATAATGCTTGTTTCCCTGGCTGGCCGACGCTCAAGATGAGACTCCGTGCTCAGTTTCTATGATCTTCTTCCACGGATGCGAGGAGATTTATTTAATCGTGCGCCGAGTAAAAAAGATATTTTACACTCGAGAGAAAGAAAAAAAAGGGAGACGTTCGAGCAGGTGATAATGTTCGAGGATCGAGGAGGGATTGGAATTGAGGAAGGTCGCGCCATTCTCATGCTTCCCATGCTCGCGAGCTTTGCATATAACGTCGGAGGATAATCTCCTCCTGTTTGCATTGTGTCACGCGTGTTACGACGACGTAAGTGTACACACGTATTATACGCCACGAGATTCTGAAGCGGCCATTCATTCCACCAATCCGTCGAATGACATCACGAACGATTATTTCTGATGCGATGGGATGATTGCTAGGAAATCGTGGATTAATATCTCGTTCGTGGACGTGGATGGGGAGGAAAATTTTGATTTCTCGATTAATCGAGGAAGAAAGCTTCGAATTTTAAAATTGCGTGAAAGACGATGTGGACACGTTCGATTTATTCAAGCATTCGTTTCTTCTTTCGTAAATTTATCCTTGAATTTGTTCACTTCTGTTTGAATTGGAACAAATATGTTGATTATAAGCTTCGCACGAATCCAAAGTTGCAATTTGTAATGAAATCAAAAGCAACTGTGGCAATAAAACGTGATAAAAATGTGTGGGATAAATATCGTGATCAAACCAAGATCGTAATAACAGTGAAACCGATCTGAAAATTATAGTACTAGCTTTATTAATGATATAAGTTTATTTTAAACTCAGATATTTCGACTTTCTCTCTCTCTCTTTCTCTCTCTTTCTCTCAAGTACAAAATTGATCTCACAGATGTCGCATTGTACACTGTTCGTTCAATTTCAACCGATTCAAATTTCTACGCAAAAGACGGTGACCGATATCAAACTACACGAATATCACAGCTTCGATAACTAACTATTCCAAAATATGGATCCCGTGCTGAACACGATTCCTCGCTCTTCTCTCTTATCAGTCAATGCAGCAGCGGTAGCCTGCAATTTCCCTATCGAGACCCATACGCTTTTCTAAATTTGTCGAACACCAGACCGGACAATTTATCGCCGTTCGATCGTTAACGCTATCTAACATCCTCCATTTCTCCCCCTTTCTCCGCCTTATTTAGATCCGCGCCGAGGCCATGGGGCTTTAATCGTTTCGAAAATTACAATCCACTACTACCACCACTCTCTCCATTCTCTTTCTCTCCCTTTCCTTCTTTCTCTCTCTCTCTCTCTCTCTCTCGAGTAGCGAGGTCGTAGAGCAAAGAGAAAGAGAATCACGGTCGTAACAGGAGATCAACAACGCTTTTTCTCCCCGGCTGCATAACTGTTCCCCTTAATATCTATTATAAACTTACGCGCCCCTTTACGAGGAAGGAAGAGAGCGAGAGATACCATCGGGATAGGAATATGCATGAGGAGTAATACACCAACAGATCCGGCGGTTTATCGTTGTAACACATTGTGTTTAACGGTATCGACCGATCCTAAATAGCTGTTCGTACGATTGTGAGCGGTATAGCGATCTTACTGCTTCTGGTCATGAGTAATGTGACGTCCGTTCGATATTATATGGAACGTGATAATTGACTCGGATTATTATTACGGGTGAAACGAGTGAAGCGTTTCGAGTAAATAAGTTGGGAAAATAAGTTGAAGAAAAAAATTTTTACATCTTGCGAGAAGTGTATATTTTTTCTAAAAAGAGGTAGTTGGAATTTTGTGCGAAACTGGAAGAAGAAGAAGAGGGTGGCCAAAGGAAAATTTGAATCTAATTTTGTGAAATCTTTTGTCGGATTCCTAATCATTTATTTTCTATTTTTTGTCTAATTGTAATGAAAAATTAATTGCACGGTATTTTTTATTATATTTTCTATAATGTAATCAAGTAAGAAATCAAATTTTAATTATATATATATATATTAGTAAGAGATTTGATCAACACAAGTTTATCCGTAGTTTACGAATGAAAATGGACGATAATGATACTAATTAATATCCACTAGTGAGTCAGCACAGCAACATTTGTATCGCGATGATAGCCGATGTTTCGTATCGTTGTAACGACAATGCGTGGAATAACGTGATATTAATATACCTTTCGAGAGAAGGTTGTCCCTTCGACGAGAAATTATTATTGGATAATGATAATGCTTTAACCGATTGATATTGATGCGCCGATGAAATTGCATATGCAATTCGCGGTATTAACAACGCGGAAGGAAATATTAATAAGACGATCTTATTGATACATAATACGAATATAATAACCTGGCAACGATGAATCGAGGATTCTTAAAGTGATTATGGAATTTTAGATTCCACTTCGATGGACAGACTATTAATTTGATCGATGCATTTTGTAATTGATTCTTACGTATGAAAGCAACATCAGAAAGTATTTTAAAGCTATTATAATGCCGTTAAAATATCATTGATAATGTTATATCCGATATTATGCAGAATATCCCATTCCATCCTTTCCCAATCTTTCTTATCTTTAATTATTAAACGTAAATTACCTTATAGAAGAATTTCTACGTACTATGGAATCCCCATGCACAAATCCTTAGGATGCTTGACTCATCTGAAACATAAAAATTAATCCAATATTAGAATAAGAATTAATATTAGAAAAAGAAACGATAGAGCATACTAATCTTCAATTTCCCTCAATCAGACTGAACACGATATCATAATTATCGTCGACTCTCTTTCCCCGAGTGAAAGTTCCCCTAAAGGGTCCTAGAACACACGTTTGAAAACCCGGAACCTAATCTAAACAGTCCTTTCGTGGAGAAGGGCAAGGAAAAAGGAAAGATGGCGAGGGGAAAAAAGAGCAGCGCGAGAATGGAACCAAAAGAGGCAAACGTTTCCCGTGTAATTCGGTCCTAACGTTGTCCTTATGCCGTGTAACATCCGATACCTTCCTCCACGAGAACAACGTAAGATAACACCTGTGATATAACTGAATAAAACGGTCCGATGACCGAACACTCTTCTGTGCACATGGTTGCATGCGCGCAGTGGCGATCAACCGAGAAGAGATCGTGATCGATTCATCGTTACATCGCCGAAATTCTGGATCAAACTGTTCTTTGTGAAGTTTTTATAAATCGAGTGAATAGGCAGTGGATATTTGGGGAAAAAACATTTGCTACATCGAGTTTTCTGAAATCCTTAATTGGAAGGTATTAAATATTATGTAATTTCTAAATTCTCGATGAATTATTGACAAAGAACGATTGGATGCAATGAATTTCTGAATTAAAAGGAAATGAGACATGTGAAGTTATAATGAATATTGTTGTTTGTGAAATTACCTTTATAAATTATTTAGAATTTAGAATTATTAATTTAGATTTAGATAAAAACCAGTAATTATAATTATCTCAAATTCTTTACTCACAATTCTTAAACTATGAAAATGACAATACATTGCACTTTATTAGTTTCCATTTATAATTATAAGTATTTCGATTCGACGTTGAATATAATAAATAATAAAAATTTTAATTTTATCAATTGTTAATTTTATCAACTTCCAATCCAATACAAGTAGTACCAATTTTCCACTTTCCCTACTCAAGTGTTCAAGTATCTATGCAAATAACACGAAAGCCAGCGCGGAATATCGATTTCCATACTCGAGGCAGACACAAGAAGCGACCCACACCACCGCTTACCTGGGTCAAAACGTCGATGAACCTCGATGTGAATGATTTTTCCCTATAAATCGTCACGTGTCATCTCAAGAATAGGGCTCGCGTGTTACACCACTTCCTAGTTAACTCCTCGAGACATCCTCCATGGTGTCGCACGAAACACGCGACAAAACATATACCAGTTAATCGTCGTTACGTCTGTACTTGGTTCGAGCGTTATAAATATATACAGGGTGTTCGAAATAGATACAAAATTTAAACGATTCCAAAAACGGAAAATAATAAGATACGAAAATGAGATTTTTCTTAAATTACAACCTTCCAACAATTCATTTAAATTCTCAATCACTCTATTTCCATCTCTCTTCATCCAGCGTGAAGTAACATTGATTTAAGAAATTAAATCTCAACTGACATTTTTGCATCCCTCTTCCTCTCCCAACTTTTTTCAGAAATCATCTCTTTACAAATTTTCCACCCATCTTTTTTTCTTTTCCGTACACCCTGTAGATGCACCATACGAACGCATAATATAGACCATGGAAGATCAATTTCCCTTGAATAAAACATCCTCTCGGCCGGATTGGCGTTATCGATGGAAGAGGCTCTAGGCTGAACGACCTATGGCTACGCGCAATCGTACTCGCAGCCTCGAAACGGATGCAAGAATGAGAACATGCTTGTTCCACGTCCTACGCACAGCTAGACGTACACCATGGAGGCGATAGCGAATATTTGGTATCGATGTCCCGGTGTTAATAACGCTGGATCGGAGCGCGGCCATCGAGACGGCGGCCGCTCGTGTAAAGCGGATGTAATGAAGGGTTTGGAAAGTGATTTGTGTCACTGCAAATACCCGTACCCGCTTTTAACGCTCGATAACACGCCCTCTGACAAGTTGCTTGTCTTCCCGAATGATGGTTCGACCGAACAGATCGCTGCGTTTCAGATATCGATACGTCACGGCCGATTATGTTTGGTGATTGAAGAACGAGTAGCGATTATTGGCCATTCTGGATACGTTATAATTTCAATAATTTCGAATTGAAGAATTTCGGAAATTTTATTCGTAAAAGAGAAAACGAGGTACGATCTGTATGAAAAATTATTCTGATTTTTCACAGATTTAATCATAATGTATAAAATATGAAGTGAAAGGAAAATGAAAGAGATGAATGTAATAGGAAAGTAACAAGAAGTAAATTTTTCTTCTTAAGTTAAATATATGATCCTTTGTAATAAAACTTTTTAACGTGTAGAAATGATAAATTTCTAAATATTTTTTTACTTTTCTTAAAGTAAAAAAACTCCTAGCGTTTCGTTCGAAAATCTAAATTCAAAATTCAATCTTCTTTTAAAAAAATCGAATATTTCATCGTGAAATTTCTCAGTCTAATCTTAACACCTTTCCTGCCAATAAATCTCTGCTGCAAAAATTTTATTCCTCCCGATTCACGTCACAAGTATTCATTTCATGCTCGGATATTCTTCATCTTATATTCATCTTTCCTCGTCCACTTAGTTTTTCCATTCAAACATCGTCAGAGAAAACCTTGAGAAACGTTTAATTCGCCTTTAATTCGCGTTGTCGTCGATCTATTAATATTCTCGTGGATATCGATCGCGATGAGGAATCAATTCATAATTTAAAAGAATTGAAAGATGGAGGATATGCCAGAAGCAACGACGCTGGCATCCTGTGGTCCATACCGTGGAGAGAGCCCACCTTCCTCTTCACTCCCTGTATCCGCTTCTTTCCGCTTGGACGAGAAACGATGACTCGAATACCCTCTGGCATCGACTGTCCGCCCGCATGAAAAACCTTCGATGTGCGTACTACGTACGTGGACCGGAAATACCCCCGGGGATGCACAAGACCCCGCCACGATCCTGTTGCGGAAGTGCGGCATACGGAATGTAAATTCGCCTCGATCGAGCTCTTCGCTTTACGAGAAGATAAAATTGATACCTTCTTCCGTCGTGTATTGTGACACTCTCGTTGGAAATTGCGTGACTCTTAATTTTCGAAGGAGAGAAAAAAAAGACTAGATATTTTTTTGAACGACGAAACGTTCCTCTTTCGAAAATTATCTAGGAATAATTTTCTTATTAAAAAAATTTCTAATAAGAAGAATCTATCATTAAAAAATTAGGATATTAATAACCATGGCTAATGATTTGTTGCCAAATCGAGAGAATCGTGTCTACAAAGAATCTAAATTCCATCAAATCCTGTTAAGTTTATCTCTTTTATTCTTCCAAACTTGCAAGATCCTATCTTCAGAAAAATAATATCGTACAAACATTGTTGAAAGAACAAATTTCGATATTTATCCACCGACCACCAAGATCGAAACGAAGTTCAAGATCAAAGATAATTAATCATACGAACGAAAAGAATATGGAGGCGACCTAAGTCGAGAGGGTTTCGACGTTCTCACCGAGTGTGTCTGGCCATCTAATTAAACCCATAATTACGGTCGACATGCATAATTGGATCGGAAACGACTCGAGCTGCGAAGATCAAAGGTCCACGACCGATTTCTCTCGTGATCCACGGGACACGAGCGAGAAACGAGCCGGCATGGGAGTGAAAGAGCTCGAACAAGAGAGCACGGATCGAGAGAGTACTCGTTGCACCTGAACTCGAACGTTATTGTTTTAGGACCAGGTAGATAGAATTTAATAGGCTTCGGACACGCTTCGAGCAGAGGGATCTCCACTGGACCGAGTCCTCTTCAAGTTTGTAGACAGGATCTCGGTTTCCGTTTACTTCTTATTTTAATTTCGTTGGCTTCTTCATCTTTCATTCCTCTACCTGGCCCATTCTTCTCGCTCACTATTTTTAACATTGTGAGGCATACCTCTTGGCTTCTCGCTGTGCTATTATAGTAGCCCAAGTAATTTTTCTTTCCTTTTCCTTGTCGCTCTGTTTTTGCCATTACTTTGTTCCTTACTTTGTTTCCTGCTTTTCTGTCTTTCGAATCATTTTATTTTCTTGTTCTTGTTTCGTTTCTTGCTTAATTCGTTCGATTCACTTCTTTTTTTAGTATTTTTTCTTTTTTTTTGGCAAGAAGAGCATTAAGATTTAGATTGAGCAACCCGGAAATAAATTGCGGTTTTTAACCCCTTGCACTCGAGTTACCCGGTTTCGCGTAGCAATTTGTAAATGAAGATTCAGTGGCAACATTAATAGATATATATCGCAAGAAGTATAATATACTTTTGCCATTAAGGATCTTAGGCAAAATCGTAATAATGTTATCTTTCTTTCTATCGCATACCGACTTTCTTATAATATTTTTACAACACTACGTAAAATATTAAAAGTTCGTTTATCGATAAAGATAAAACTCTCCGCGTCGTGATGTCCATTACCATTAATTTTCTCATGATCGTGATCAGAAAAATCACTATATAATACTCACGCTTCGGAATACGTTAATTTTCTTTCTAGATAATTACTTCCTAACACGTAATTTCCAAGAGAGGATATCTTATATAATATTTCTCGCGCGGATATTAAAATACGATTAAACGACCCGTAAAACCAAATAATTTGTTGCAAAGTCCTACATTAAAAGATTATTAAAAAGGTGAAACGCGCCGATAAAACGAAACCGGTCATTTACCCCGGAAAATTGTCGACGACGACACGACGATTTTAAACGGATGCGATACAAACGGAGCTAACCTCGAGCTAATTGCTATCAGCATCTTTCCTCGAATGAAAATCGAACGAAACGAGGGGAAACGAACGGACGAGAGAAAAATATCTGTCAAATTACACTTGTCGCCTCATCGATAACCAACGCTAATTCTCCATATGTTCGTATTTTCTCTCTGCTCGAATTTATCTCTTTCCGGTTTTTGATCTGGACTCGCGCGCCCGCTGTCACGGCTCCGATTCTTTTTTAATTCCGTCGAGATTCCACGACTTTATTTTATCGCATGCACGGCGACATTTCTGTGTCTTTATCGACCAGTTACCAGTAGTATTATCGGTCGAACCAATCGGTCTCGATCGACAACTCTCCCCTCTCTCCCTCCTCTCCCGTTCCACCACGGTGTGCGTCTTGTCTCTTCCGTATCTGTCCAGTCTGCCAACAGATCCCCAAAGCCGTTCTATGCGTCTTAATAGCGCGTTAATGCCCGAAGTCGTTCAGATATCGAATTGAATCCGCTACCCTTCGATTATAAAATTGCGTATTCTCCATTTCGTATCGATAATCGAGATCTGTTTTGCAAACAGGAGAAGAGGAACGAAGGAAGGAGTCGTTACGTATGCTTACGTTTAAATTATAATGTAAGAAGTAAAATCGAGGATACTCCAGATTCCATTGCGTGGTTGCTTGCTTGATGGTTTTCTTTCCTTCTTTTTTTTTGATTTTTGTTTGGTCTTTTTCTTTTCTTCTTTCTTCTTCTTTTTTTTTTTATATTTACGAGAAGAGACCTCGGCCGCGATTCACCGATAGCAATTAGAGGTGGGCGGCGCTCGAATGCAATGGATTTTTCGGTTTCTCGCCGGTATACCGTCCCTGGCAAAACATGTTTGCCAATCTCCGACACGCCTACAGAGGGGAGGCTTTTTCAATTTTTACCAGTGAAAATAACGCAGGCCTCGAGAAGAGGAGTTGCATACGTATACGCAACTTGGTTCGAGGGCAACGAGCGCTTTCATCTTCGATAAAATTCGATGAGAGCGGTCGATTCGCTGGAATATCGTGGGTATGTGTTTAAGGTGGTATTTAATTGATGGGTAAATGCTCGCTGGTGCTCGAGGATAATGTTCTATATTGTTGGAGGGCGAGGTGATTCCATTGATGACGATTTTGTGAAGCAATCATTTAAGATTTGCATGTTTTGCTTATTCGCTTCAGAATTATTGATTTTCAATTATTTTGAAATATAATTTGGATGTTCTATATTGAATTTTTTTTTATAAAAATTTGTTACAAATTATCGATATATATCAAAATTGTTGCTGGAATTGCTTGGAATTAACTTAGCATTTCAAAATATCTGAGCATCACGTATCTTGATATGAAACTTTAAATATTACAATCTATCTTGAAAAAAATAAATAAATAAATAAAAATACGAGATAAAATATCTTAATATTATTCGTAATATTCTTGGACGTTACTAAAAAATAAATAAAATCGAGACAGGTTGCTCTAAAGCAGGAAAAAACATTTCGTTTATAACACTTTATCTAAACTGATTAACCTCAGAAAAATGAATGCATATCGTCGAATATCCACGTATAATGATCAGAGAAACTGTAAAAAAGAATTCCTCGATAACCTAGCGATTTGCCTAGTCGGTGTATCAAAGTATCACTTTTAGAGTGGGCATGAGCGAGACTATAAGTGTGCTCGAACAAGTTGCTTCTCAACTAGCCGGACAACTCGTAAAGCAACTGCCACACGACCAGAAATTAACGTGGAAGACGAGTACCAACCGAAGAATCCAAGGGACGAGTAGCATCCGGTAGCTTAACGATCGAATCGAATATCGCGATTCCAGAGACGAAGAGAAAGGGCTTTTATATACAAGCTTTGCTCCTAATCTTTGACTAACGATCGCAGACGGAGAGTAAGATATAAAATAGTAGTAGAATAAAACGAGTGAGCGATAAATTTGATAATCAAATCGATAAAATATCGATTAAATGCGTTAAAAGAGAAAAATAACGTTTTGTTAGAGATGTTTCGATTAATGGAAGTAAAGTGTTATTGTATTAATATTTATAAACTGAAATCACAGCTTACGCGATTGTAACGAGTCTGTCAATATTTATATTGAATGTTTTCTTACTTCGAATATGAATGATAATATTTACGTTTCGTGTATATAACATTCGTATAATATCATTTTATAATTCATATCAATTTCTTACGTGGTTGAGTGAAGACCTATATTCAGCGAATGAATTTGATTTGTACAATATATTTTTTCGATATTTATATCGAAATTTTTTATTAACTTAATTATTAACTTTTTATTAACTATTTTTAAATATTAATATACTTGTGCAAATCTCTCATTTGTAACAAACAAATAACAAAAAAAATTTCACAACGCTTCAAAGAAACTCAAAATCCTATCCACACTCCAAGTATCCATTTCCTTCCATAATTTCAACATAAGTGCCATAAACTACCGCATAAATTCCTGCACCAAAATTCATTTTAAAAACAAATCCCTTAAGAAAAACGTTTCCCTGGGCCTAACCTCGACCATTTTTAAAAACTCTTAGAGATAAAAAAAAAAAATCCCTCTTCTTCCCAACGGCTCGTTTCCAACGGTCTCACGCCGATAAACCACTCCCTCGAGCCGATCCCGATCATCGAAAATTCTACGATCGA
>NW_006263951.1:106437-109025 GCF_000469605.1 Apis dorsata
TTCCCTTCTACTCGGAAACGTCCCAATTACGACGAAATCGAATGGAATTCGTGGCGTTGCTCGGATTTATGACAGGCCTTGGCCAAGCTTTACCGCGAACTGGGCGCAGAAAAACTGGGAGAGGAAAAGTGGCGCGGTGGTTGGAACGCGCGCTTCCGGTCTTCGAGAGGCGAAGCCGTGATGGCTTATATATATATATAAGCGTCGATCGTAACGCATCCGACCGACCGATATCGTGCATCGACGCTTCTCCCCCTCCCTCCCTCCCTCCCTCCCCACTTGAACGAAAATTATTGGCGGTACGACAACGTGAATATCAGGTCGGACTAGACTTTAATGCCACGATGGAATGTCGTATAGCGTACGTGGTTCGAACGACTAGTTTACCAGTGGCCGGCCGGCCATTGCACACACACGCTTCGCTCGAGTCCGCTCAGGCAAAAAAATTAGCGCACGATGCGAAGCGGCGACGGTTATCGCCGCCGCCGCCGCCACCACCAGGCCGGCAACTGGTCCCAGTGACACGAGAAACTCCGTTAGATCGAAATGAAAGTTTAACCGTGGTACGCGAAACTTACCATCGACGAGCTTGTGTGCTATTCCCCGGCGCAAGAAAATCGGTGGTATTTGGTGTCAGGGTTTGGAATTTTAGATTGGAGGAGATGTGGTATTATACGGTGGATGGGCAGAGAGATCGACCGGAGCGCGTACTGTTGACGGAATGGCTTAGATCAGTGTCTCTCAACTTGGACGGATCGTGGATGAAAGGAGTATCGGTTTCTTGGGATCATTGTAACGATTCTTTTTGTTATTTTATTATTCTCATTCTTTTGTTCCATTCACGTATGGAAAATTTTGTAATAAAAAGTATCAGAGATTCGTGCGATAATATTCTATATAATTTTACGTGTATGTGATCAATTCCTAATTAAAATATTGTATTTTGATGTATGTGTTAAAAATGCATTGTTATGTAATTATAAGAGGAATGGAAGTTTATTTGATTAAAAAAATGGTCGTGTCTTGAAAAATGCTGAGAAACACTGGATTAGATAATGCAAGAAATCGATGCATTATTGCACATCGATGTTACATTCTTGAAAGATTTGTGGTATTTGTTTAGTCATTGTAAAAGAAATATATGTTGTAACGTTTCATAAGCATATGCATTCTTTTTAAAAAAATTAATTCCTCAATATCATATCCAAGTACAAGATAATTCTATGATTTTAAAACGATTTAGTTATAAATTCAATTAAATGGAATTTGATTGTTCAAATATAAGAAAGTAATCCTCTGTGAAAATTTTGAATTCATAAAATCAAAATTTAGAACTTTGTAATACGCATAAAGTAGAATTAATTTCATGAAAACGCAACAACTTGTTCAACTTGAAAATTCAATAATCGCATTATTCTGTATCACGGAATCGATATTTTAAAACTTCGTGATCAAAATTTATCGTTAACACCTGGACTTTAATATGACGTACGAGAGTGTTTAGATATATTTAGTTTCCCTTAATCGTGATAAAGTGCTTCGTGAAGTTTTGGCGAAAAGTCACGAAGCGATATAACTTATGAAGAGCCGAGAACGAGTTTGGACGAGCCCTATTAAAGTTTTAAAGTAAGAATGCATAACCAAACATGCAAATTAATTAATTTGACTATTCTACAACGCAAAGAATAATTCTGTTTCGACTTTTAAAACACGGTGATACACGCGTGAAAATTTTAAAAAAGAGGAGAGAAAAATCTTTCTTCCGAAGAGAAATGTTTAAAAAGCATTTTACGAAAATGAATTAATTTCGTAAAAATATTCCATAAAAAAATCGCTTCGCCATCCCTAAGTCAGCCTAAGAATACACGCGTTAAGCTCGTAAAAAGCTGCACGCACGCACCCCTTACCAATCCAACTTAAATATAGCGGCCATCATCGAACCAAGATCCCACGGTCGATACATTCTCCTCTCTAATAACATATTATGTAAATCCATTAAGGATATCCTATCCACCACTTCCAACAATATAATCTTTTGCACAATATCGATCGATACTTCGTTGTTGAACGAGAGTCGGTTATCTTTTCCTATTTAATTTTCCCAAAAAAAGAGAAAAACTCGATCGAGCAGAAGGCAAGATGGAAAAGGCGAGAGGAAAATAGGGAGAATGATAGGGAAGAAGGGAGGAAAGAGCCGGGGAGAGAGCCGGTTACAGAGAAACGAGCTACGAACGGGAGCAACGAACGATAAACTGTCCCGTGTGCACGGATCGATCCATCGAAGGAATCGCGGATCGATCCTCTGGTTGTTGCAAGTTCGGCATAGTTGCATGCAGAATCGCGAGCAGAAATTCATTCGTGACGTGTCCTCACGGTGAAATCTCATCGTGACACCACGTATGTACCATGTAATTACCGAGTAATTAGCCTCGAGTTGTCCATGCGTTTAGGTGACACTATGTACGTTTGACGAGGCGGTGAGGTAAACGTGATTTGCAATTCATGAATACGAATAAGTTAATTTCCATTTTTTTTTTTTTTTTTTTCTAGAATGGAGTAAGGATAAGTAATGGAGTAAGGGTTTTTTG
>NW_006263951.1:109257-113530 GCF_000469605.1 Apis dorsata
TTGAAAATTGTGATACAGTCTTGTGAATAATATGTAATTGTGATTTTCTATCTATATGGATTTAGTGATTTTTTATTACTCGAACAAGAAGTTCGAGTAATTTCTATTATGACAAATAAAACAAGAATATATTGAAATAAAATGAATTTCCGGAAAACGTAAATTTTTAAATTCTCCCAAAGCTAAGATTTGAAAGTGTGATCACGACATTTCTTAATTAACAAAGAATAGTACGTATTTCCTGATTTCAACAAGTTCATAAAATCTTCTTAGTAATTAAAGATATCTTTTTCTACTTTCACTACTCACTACGTTTAATATTTGAATATCAAGCGGTTTTATTGATCAATAATAATTCTTATTTTCGCCAGAAACAAGCATTCTTCTAAACAGACGAAACTTGCAATCATGTGCATATAAAATCAACATGCATGCACGGAAGCGAACATTTCTGGTAATAAATTTTATATACCTATAAGAGGTTCATTAACAGCTATCTAGTGTACGTATTTGTATACAAACTTTTTCATCACTTATTTGATTCCTTCGTACTTTCCAAACATCTACAATTACCAAAAGCCACTGCATCTTTGTAATACTTAAATTCTTTTATTATTATAGATCGAAGAATTATGTTTTAATTATTTTCGGCTAAAAAATCATCCCCTCGAGGCCAATATAATCGAAAACTATGCTAAATTTATTCGTTATTAAATATACTACATTATATTCACACAATGACAATCATAAAGTTGCAAGAAGCTAATTTTTTCAAGAGGTGATGAAATATTGAAAATAAGGTAATCATCGATATATTATAATTTTTATTAAAATTGTAAAAAGATTAGGAATTTTTCAAAACTAACGACGCGTTATTTATTTCGAAATATATAATTTTCTTATTCGTTATTCCTCTGGGTCGAATAAATATTTAAAAATATATGCATTTTCACGATATTTTCAACTCAATCATTGTTTATTAATATAATATATTATATATACAGTGGCAAGGAAAATTAAACTGTAACAATTCTACTAATAACTATATCGCGATAAATTTAATCTCTCTTCCTTTATTATAATACGAAATTAAGATACATCACGAATATAGATAATCCATATACCCCAAATATGTATAAATATATTTTTATTTTTGTTCTTTGCACACGTATAAGTGAAAGATTATCTCTATTTACATTCTCGTGTTATACATGAAAATTATTCACAAGAGCAAGAAATGAATTTATTAAAAAAAAAATATATACTACGGTTTACTGTAGAACACTGGGAGTAACAGAGTGGGATAAGAAATCGTCGTGGCGTGAAATTATATGCAAATCGAGGCGTGAAAGACACGTTTTCAACCTGAATGTTCGTTCGACGGTTTACAAACGATCACTCTAGATCGAAGCACGGTTGCACAGGTGCGCATCCACGATCAGCGAAGGGATACAGCAGAGCGGAAATGTCGACGGATGCATCAACGGAAACATGCGTCGACTTTCTAACTATGCACCGTAAGGAAACGCGGTAAATCTTAACGTGAATACCAAAAAAAAAAAAGTCAAAAAGAAATTATTCTGACGCACGTCCCCTAAGAGAGACGCTGAACAGTTCCGGAAGAGTTTTTTGGGGTTTAAGATTCAGTAACTCGTACCGACTGACTCCTGATTTCACTGATAAGTTGGAAAACGTTTTAGGAATAAATAATGGTAAGGGAGTCGCCGCCTGGTCCGTTCGTCCTGTCGTTCCGAGTTATGAAATTTACATGAGAGTGATGAACATGATGGTTATAGTCGTGGAAATAATCTTTTGTTCTTCTTGTATCGAAAATTACGAAGGTATTATACGTATGTACAAATTGTTATGATTTCTACAGATACTGCATCTCGAAATAAACCTATTTTAAGATAAGCCTATTTATTTAAAAGTTGGAGAATGAGTATCGAGAAATCATGATTCGTGAGTGAACGAAAGAGAAAGTGCTGACAACAAAAAAAATATTACCCTTCCCTAAACACGCATTCCACATGGAAAATTAATAAAATGACAATCAAATCGAGAAAAGAAGGATAATAATCGTGTTGAATTACATAGTGCAAGATTAAATATCTAAGAACAAAGTGGAAAATCTCATAATACTCTCGTAATATCTTAAAAGAGAAAACCATGTCTTCAATTTTTTTCCATTTAATAACTGTACACTCCAAAACAATCTTTCCCATTGATAGCGCATAAAGGATTGAACACACTCCCACGAGTTTAGTTCCCGCGTTAGTTTCTCGCTCGAAACTGTACATCCGCGCCACTGTGAATCACCGCATATCTCAAAAGCTGGACGTGCACAGCTACGCCACAATGCCGATCGTGTACACATACATATACACACACATATACACACGCGAGCCAGCTGCGAGTACGGGAAAAGCGAGGAGTGAAAAGAGGGATGAAACGAGGGACGCAGACGCTCGGCTAAACGGAATAGAGATATTTATTGGCGTAGCTTGTGTCGCCTCTATACAGCCAATTTACATCTCGAGTCACACGCGTAAAGATAAGTTGTCGCGTAAGAGGAGATACATAAGCGGGACGGATAGATCGCGGGGGGCTCCGTTAGAACGCGGAGGACCATTAAATAGGGGTCCGGAGCGTACACGCACGAATAGGCATTGATTTGTGCCTCGATACGAGCTACCAGACTCGCGAATTGCCTCGCGAGGAATTAACGAAACGTATCTATTAATTCTGCCAATTCTCACGGCCGAATACCCACCACCGTGCAACTATTATTAGGCGGGAGTTATGCAGCGATAACGCCGAGGCCTAGGCGCGCTTGTTGTACCGTTGTGCCTGCTTTTATTGCGCGAACACGCTTCCCGATTTCTGCCCCCCTCTCGTTTACGACGATGAGGCTAATTACTTAGCAAGCTACTGGGACGGGCCGGGTTGGTTGGTACTTTATCAAGCATTTATGGCGTTACCTTGCGATTTGAGAATAATATATGCGTTAAAGGTTTCGTGATTAACGATTTGGTGATATTTGAGATAATTGATTGAAAATTCTTTTGAAGATATTGTCGATACTTGCGACGAAAGATGTGTTCAAGAAAAGTTTGAGGGTATTTTAATTATTGGGATTCTTCATATTTATCCGTGAAAAAAATTTTGCACATAATTGTATAAATAATTATTTGCGATTAAGTGCAATATTATAATATAAATTCGTTTCGCGCAAAAAATATCTACTAATATTTATAATTTTTTTTCAGTCATTCAACCGCTATGATCTCGTGAACGGATATTACGTCGTAGTATCTTCTTGCATGGAAATGCGAGAAGATCTTATACCATTCAGGTGTGTAGAAATCAACGAGTTTAGCCGCAATCTTTTTCCATCTTAGGAGTCAAAAAAACATGCTACGCGTCTTAATTTCTACATCACCATTTTAATAATATTAAATTTCTAATCTGAACTCGAGAAATTTCAACTTTTTGCTTGAATTATCGAAACTTGATTGCAAATTATTAATCCACATAATATTTCCTCCTCCATCGAAAATATATATTATAATTCATTGGGATAGGAAAAGAAAAAAATACAATTCAATAACATCAAACATTTCCCTCGTTCCTTATAAATTCAACAATCCCAAAATAAATTTTCCAACAAAAATCTTCCAAACGAATAAAACTTTACCAAAACCCATAAACGCTACCAATACCCCGAAAACAAAGCAAAAGAGCCTCCCTCCATCCTCCTGCATCAACATTAATAACTTCATCAGTGTATGAAAAGGAGAAATAAGAAAAGGGGTGGCGGCGGGGCAGGCAGCACGGTGAGCGGAATTCATTCTGGAGCGTCGTAAAAGTGGACAAAAAGGATCGGTACGGTCGTGATCGTCGATTTTCAGGCCCCGTCGATCGGGACAATGGTAGAAGAGAGAGGGAGGGCCCCCTTCCTTTCGAACAAGGAGCGCGTTATGGTATACGGCTACACGCAGTCAGCTATATGATTATTTTGCGCGGCCACGGCAAGGCCACGCCACCACCCTATACCGAGGTGACAGAACCTTCTTCTTCTCTCGTCTAACCCGCGGTCAACCAGGAACCTTGAGGAATTCCTGAACCGTTTAAAGGACCTCCGTCGAAAAAGCGCAAAACGACGAAAATGCGTGGCACAAAAGAGATCCAAACGGATCACAGGTCAACCGATGGCGATTTGATTTATGCTGCGAGTATTCCTCTCGCATTATTGTACCCTCCTCGGTAATTT
>NW_006263951.1:113873-120177 GCF_000469605.1 Apis dorsata
CTTTACTATCGTTGAGGTTTTTCACCTTTTCCTATCTCCATATATTGAAGTATTGGTATTAGAGATCGTTTAGAGAAATTAACATCTACTTGTGTAGATTATCAAGTATCATCAAGATATACTATATCTTATAATTTCATATCATTTATTAATATTATTTTTTTTGTTTCAGATTAATAGAGAGAAACTGATTCTGTTTAAATTAATTTCCTTCTCTTAGTGTCTTGTTTCTTTGGAAGAAAGAATCAAGATTTGTTATTGTACTATCGATTAAAGAAAATTGGAATGATTGGATAAGTGTGAAAGTGAAGTACATTCTTGAACGCTTCGAAAGGAGCTGACTAACTTCATCGGAACGGTATGTTTTTCGATAAATATTCTGAATTGTCAAGTGAGTTTGCGTTGCAATTGACCCACTGTGAGTCTCGAGTGCGCTCGATATTTAGTTGGGACTTTAAATAGACACGAGAAAGGGTTGTTGGCAGGTGCCCCATCGATAAATCTTTTGATATTCCTTCTGGTAAATATTTATCGATGTGCATAATTTCTAACAGGGAAATTCTAATAATTCTAATGTATCGACGCATGATTATAATCATACATTTTGATCCTTTGAGGTAAATAAATTGCAAAAGAAAAAAGGAAAAACTAAAAAAGATTATTTAAATTATCGAAATAGAACCTAAAGAAATAGAAAAATTTCAAATATCAAATATTTAAAACATTTACGATCACCTGAAAGGCGAAAGGCTCGTATATCATATCATTTGCGTGTGCAAAGTCGATTTTCATGACTTCAAAAAAAAAGAAAAAAAAAGAAAAAAAGGAAAAATATCAACGCGTTTCCTCTCTCGTATCGTAGAACCACCGAGACGAGCTGCAAAGTAAGCACAACTCGACCAAAGAGAATTCTCGAGACCGCTGATCGCGACTACTCGCCACGCATACAGCGTTAAGTGTCTGGTTACAGGTGTGTCTTAGGCGAATTACACATCGCTCGTTTCCTTTACCGTGTGTTCCACGGAACACCGTGATTAGCATTCGATCGTCGGGTATCGGCGTGTACACGTTACGTAAAACCGATCACGAATCGCATTCCACGGCGTAATTATTAACACAATGGATGCATTGTTAACGAGAGGAGGGGGAGTCATAGTTTAATTACGCTATAATTGCAATTAACGCAGGATGTAATGAAGCGCGCGAACATTCAAATTTGGTATCGTAGAAGATCTGTGCCGATCTTCTTCTTCCCTATTCTACCTCTTCCTTTCCATCCTTTTTTTTATTTTTTTCTTTTTTCGTTTCTTTCCCATTTTCTTCCCCGTTTCTCTAATGTTTGCGCGTTGTATTAATAGTTTCGAGCAATTCGCGTTACGGGGAAGGGTGATCGCGGTTCATCGACCACCGGGCAAAAACTGGCCACGCTCCGCAAATGGAGACATATGCGGTTAACCCGCTGCTCGCTTATTTCTGCACGCACGTCATTATTATCGAGTGATTACGCGAGATCAAAGCCTGAATAATAAATTTAAGAGCCGCTTGAAATACGTGGCATTCTTCATTTTTCTTTTCCTACATTAAACGAGAGTAAACGTTAATGGAAAAGTTTATCAATATCGATCTCTGTATCTAAATTTATTGTATCTTACAGAAATTTGTCTTTCCTTACTTTCTTCGTTCATTTTTCTTTATCTGCCTATTATTATCTGTCATACAAAATTAATAAAAAAATTTCTTAGATAATAAAAATTTTCGTCCATCGTTTCTATAATCATCTTATCACCATGCTGTGAAATTCTTCTAAGAAATTATTCGAGGGTTGGTTGGTTTTCAAGAGCTTGCTCGAGATTACGTAGCCTCCATCATGTCACGAATAAGCGAGGGAACTCGCGGACGAGCACAAGGCGCGCGTTTGAAAAAAAGAGAAAAAAGAAAAGGCGGAACAAAGGGTCGTAATTTCGCGATACTGGACGAAAACGAGCGGTGAACAGCGTGGAGAGATCGGTTATCGACGTAAGTGACACACATCGGGATTAATTAATCGACGTTTCACCGCGTCTCCATCCCGATTGATTTATAAGAACCGTTCCGAACACGCGAGAAACCGTGTTGTTTGAACACTGACCGGCGTTCAAGAAAGCTGACAAATGGAGAGCAATTCGGGCCGTGGAAAAAGAGTGACAAACTGGTCGCACATGACGAAATTCCTCGAAAGCGAACCGGGGAATTAAGATTTCACGCTCGTTCGAATCTAATTAGCGTTATTCGCGTGTGATACAAGAGGCCACGTTTTCTTGTCTTTTTTTTTTTTTTCTTTTTTTCCTCTTCTTCTCGTGTCGCGGGTTCCGTATAGTTGTACACGGGGAGAAAAGGAGGGGGGGAATATTGAAATGCAAACTTCTCGTAAATTTCGATATAAATTCAGCGTCGAGTAACGGTAGAAAACGGTATGAATATATCGAGATGTTTATTACATATTTTCAGTTGGTTCTTTTTTTTTTTTTTCTTTTTTTCCTCTTCTTCTCGTGTCGCGTGTTCCGTATAGTTGTACACGAGGAGACAAGGACGAGGGGAATATTGAAATGCAAACTTCTCGTAAATTTCGATATAAATTCAGCTTCGAGTAACGGTAGAAAACGGTATAAATATATCGAGATGTTTATTACATATTTACAGTTGGTTCTTTTTTTTTTTTTTTTATAAACGGTCGTGGAAATTCTTTCGTGGAAATGTTCGAACGTTAGAAAATGGGTCTACTAAACGATGCATGTGAGACATAGCTTTGAGAGTGATTCTATCCGTCTTTGGTAAAATAGAATAATAAAATTTATGAGAGGAGATAATACTGAAGAGAATAATAAAATATTTTTACCAGGAAGCAATCAAGGTAAGGTATATTTAAATTATGATTAATATTTTTACGTAGCGATAAATTATTTAAAATTAAATTTATTATTTGATTAAATTTTTGAGATATTGTTATCTTATCATGATATTATATGTGCATTAAAATCATTGCAATTCAACGAAATTAAAAACAAATCACCATATAATATCATTCGGATTAAAATATCGAATAATTTAATCAAACAGAAAAATTAAGAACTACCGATTTCATGGATAGATTCTTCGTATCTAGCCATGTTTTTTAAATAATTTATGAAAGTAGCTATAAAAATCATTTATAAATATCGTGGAATTCAGACAAGTATAAATACATAAAAAAAAAAAAGGTCGTGATTCATCGAACGTTTAAATTCTGTTCTTTTTAAAAATAGTACATGATACGAGAATATTTTTGCCTTGAACTTTTCAATTTTCTCTACTATTCTTGCTCGAGAATTTGTCACATTTCGGTTATATCGCGAATTACCGGGACAAGGGTACTTTGACTACTTAACACAAGTACGACATTTAAGTATGGCTGAGTGGCGCCAGTATGCGCGTTTGCGAGGGTGAACGTTCTTAAAAAGAAAGAAAGAATAGCGGGGCACGGTGGATGTTTGAGAGAATTCAACGAGAGAAAGTGCATGTCTATTAAAATTCATAGCAACTCCTTCAAAAAGTGATTTAAATAATAATCAAATATTAAAAAATAAGCTTGAGAAATATGAAAAAAAGAAATTAAAATAATTGAAAATTACAATAAATCAAAGAAAAGCGAATAATGGAAAAGATGCATCAAAAATATATTTCAAATCAACCAAAATATCATAGAAAAATATACGCTGAAAAAATACACGCTCAATCATCTGAATCTATCTACAAGAATAGCACTAAAAACCTCTAACTATCTTTGAAAATCTTGAAAAATCAATTTATATATCTCTCTTCTTTAAACCAAAAATTAAGAAAATATTCTCTAACTATTAATATGCAATAGAACCCACTCACGTTCATAATATCTAATTTATCTAGATACGATTCAGATCTTATCGTGGATTACCTAACGCGATAGAGTCTCATCCACGGATTAAACTCGTAGTATTTCTCATTGACAAGCTATAACGTGGCTAATATATTTCGAGACACGAGAGCAGGTTTCCTTGGCCCGGTAAGAAACTCATCGAACCGTATATGAAGAACGAGATGATAGATATCGCGATTTCCTCCGCGATCAAAGAAATTCACGGGCCTTGTGTTACTTTCCCTCTGCTTGGCAAAAATTACTTTTTACCAAATTAAACGCATTGCGTCGCTAATTGCTCACGAAATATCGATATCGAGTTAAACGAGACCAATTAATTGATACAAGCTGTATCATCGACGAGTTTCTATCTCGATGAGGATTCGAAAATTGATACGCGATGGTTGCTATCACTACAGGTAGAAAATATAGCTATCGAGTATGAAATTCTTGATTACAGTTGAATTATTACGGAAGTGTGACTGGCAGGATTGTACAGGGAAGAGGAAATCGTTGAACTTGAACTTGTACGTACTTAAATTGCAAGCATTTTGCCTTGAAAGAGATTATTACTATCGTATTATAAATACGATAACACTGCTTTCACTTATATGGATAATATTGTATGAACAATTATAAGATTTTTCTTCTTTTTAGAAATAATCGTTATTTAAAAATTATATAAAAAATATAATGCTATGGATGTTAAATTTTACGATATCTTTTTTTTTAACGCATTAACTACAACCATATCGATTCCTTTAATAAATATTGAACTATACAATCCTTTTCAATTTTTTTTTTTTTAATTTTCTAAATGAAGTTCGTCTCTCGTTCGTCGCGAATACAATAATCTTAATAATTATCGAAAAGAAATATAAAATATAATGGTACATACATTCCATCTAACTTCTCGCTTTTAATTACTTTCTACTCGAAAGGAATTTCCTTGACTGGGGATTGCGTAAGGCAATTAAAACGATTTCATTAGTTCCGTTGATAACATTCATTTGTAACCACGCGCACCGTATACTCAACACACCGAGTAAATTTCTTCAGTGTCGAGAGATTTCGTAAATAAACCGCGAGAATCTTTTTTCCCCCTTGGAACTCTATTTAAGAATACTTCCGACCGGTCAAATGATAAAACATCGACTTCTGTATTTTTAGCGCGCGCGAAAACACGTGGAAAGTTATTTACACGAAATTTACACGAGTGAAAATCTATGTTTAGCGATGTGGACGGAAAATGTGTGCCAGAAGCGGTTCCATAGCCTATATCGCGATCCAAGTTCAATTAAATTTCTAGTTTTAAATTCGTATCATCATTAGTAGCGTAAAGTAAAACGTTGCTTCGGGGAGATAACGTTCCACGAAATATATCGATCTCTCGTTCCACCTCGTTGGTCTCGATGTTGTCTATAATTATGTCTAAAGAGGTTCTACTTTGCTTGTACTAATATTTAATCTTTTATTGATTAGAATTTTTACGATTGTAATATTCCTCGATGGTGTGCACGTTGGTGTTTCACTCGATTTTCATAATGCAAAATTATAGGTTTCTTATTATCCGTCCTACTTTCTCGTTTACTCGAGAACAACTTGTACGTATTCGCGTTATCTTCTTATTTTGCTTTGAATTCGAGTTATAAATTTAACAAAGATTCGCCTATATTATATGGATCGAAACTTCCTAATTTTATTTGCATGAAAAGATTAGATAAAAATATTTGTATTCGTAAATTATAGAGAATGTGCATGCATTAAGGAATTGAAAAAATAAAAGCATCGATTTATAATACGGTTTCATACAATAAAGAAATTTGTATGGTGAGAAATTATCGGATTAAATAAATATTTAATTTTACATTAATATGTTAATCATTCCAACACGTTATGATACACCGTACTTTGTAGTTTTTTATGAATATGTTGAAATCGTAATCCTAATATTTTAACTAAAAATCTAATGATTTTTCTAGTATAGTGTGTATGACGTAAATTAATGAATTTATGATTTCTTATGTACAAAAGAATTTAGTCGTGTGTACTCCGTTATATTGCTAGTAAATTATCTAGTTTATTTATTTACACGTTTGATAAAATTACCTTATTTTTTCGTTTCAAATAAGATAATGATTATCATCGTAACACGTTTCCTCATTTCTCTTTCATTTTGTTATAAACCTAATATTATAACTAATCTAACATATAATAACTAATTCTGTATTCCTATCTACATCCATTTAATATCTGTTATATAATACCATATCATAATCATTATCGCTTCTTTATACCATACGTGAAATAAATTTAATTTGTACGCAAAGTATACTACAATAAAATCAAAATTTTAACATAATATAACATAATTGTCCATCAAAAAAAAAAAAA
>NW_006263951.1:120522-135769 GCF_000469605.1 Apis dorsata
AGATTATCCTTACATTCAAAGACACCCCGTATACGTACATCAAGACCTGCTCGATTGCGCAACGAGTGAGCAAATGAAAGTAATCTCTCCGCAACCACGATACACAGGCCAAACGAGATTCGAGTCCCTGGTTGAACAAGGGCAAACATCGCGACGCGTAAATCACCGGAATGATATCGCGTCGCCTTAATCACCGGTTCCATAAACATTTCGGCATGTTTCACGTAATTTTATATTATCACGGAACGAAAATGTAACAGCCATAAAACACGTAAAGAACTAGCCAGATACGACGATTCCGTGGAAAATATAATTTGAAAAAGGTAGGAAAATCGCCCAATTTCCAAACCTCTTTGAAATATAACAAAAAAAATCGTCGTTGTACGATGCGTACAGTGTGTGGAAAAAGTATCGAAAAAAATATTGTGTCGACGTAACAAGAAAGCCCGGTAACGAAGAACAATGAACACTATGTCCAACACCAGCATTCAACCCCGTGAAGAATGTATGTGCTCAGATTCGATCTCGTATTATATATATATAGTCTATCATGAGTTTCAATGTTCGTAATTTTATAAATTTACTTAGATTTCCTTTTTCTTAGGCAGGTTTAATGCTTGCTTATATCTGGATGATAGTTATGTTTGTGGCAGCTCTCGTTTTCGTGATTGGATTCCTGTATCAATTTATTTTTTAAGGTATCGAGAAATATCTATGATGATTGAATGGTTGAAATTGAAACATTTTATCAATAGTGAATTAATTCTTATTCAGGTAATGGAATTATTCTCGTTTGAAATATTCGATGGTAAAATGTATGGTATTCCCTGATTTCTTTAAAAAAACGAGTTGAACGAAGGAAGCATGAAATGCGTGAGATCGTACTTATTTAACGAATTTTCAAATTTGTATATAATATGTAATATATATAACATTATGTTTTAGTGTACGTTTCTTCTTATTTTTTCGATATAAAGAATTTAATCCAATTTTTTTCAATTTTACCTTTTCACTTGACCGATTAATTATTAATAATATTAAACAATAATTGTACCATAAAATATTTTACCATAAAATATATTGTATTTTAAACAAATGTAAACTTTTTGAATCAATTTATTAAATATTATCATTACTGTTCAATATTCAACGATAATATAAATAAATCTTTCGGTTTTGTTTTTATATATCTCCTCATTTTCTATCAAAATGAAATCTCGATAAGTGTAAAGAAATATAATATAATATAATATGTAAATTATTCAGTTTTATTTTTACATTTATCCGTTATGGCGCCTCAAAATATGATTTCAACTGAAGGTGAACTCATACAGAGAATCTCGCTCGCAACTCGCACCTACATATTAATTAAAAGTTATCGATACTCGGTCGTCGATCGAAACATGAAGCTAATTTAATTTAAGAATAAAATTCTTTTAAAAGATCGAAGTAATCCCATCTTAAGTAACAGCCGCTTTTGTAGTTTAATTGGACGAGAGAAAGGACGACGGATATGGAAATACCGAAGACTGTCGTTTTCAAACGTGGTTCGAGGCTTCAAAGTGGAGCAACTGTCAAGATAAGGAAAAGTGAATCGACTGCTTTCACGGTTGTGTTGAATTCTGTTTGAGGATCGTGGATTAAGCGAACGGCCCAATTAGTTCGATTCATCCACCAGTTTGATATTTGTACAAAATTTCCATTGACGAAATATTCGTAACGATCAACAGCTTCGTGTTGTTCAACACGATTGGAGGAGTCCCGAGTTTGAAGAGCAAACAAAATTTCACTTTTTGATCGACGCAAATACGCGAATCGAATTTCAATCGAAATATTGAATATTTATTTATCACACGAGAAATCGATAATTATTATTGTATGGAAAATAAAGAATTTGTAAACGCTGTATACAACTTCGCGATAAGAGATTATTCAAGTTAAAAAAAATTAAAAAATTATTTCAATATGCATAATCAAAATTTGACTACAAGAGATTCGAAATATCTAAAATATAAATCGTTAATAGCTATTTAAGTAGAAAATATAAAGATGATATTCGAAATACGTAATAAGCAATACTCTAAATTCATCTTATGTATCTCCAAGATAAATTCCTGGGAATCAAAAATACGTGTTTTCTGGATTATAAATTATGCATATTAATTTAAAAAAAAAAAAGCACCACAAAAGAAAGAATAATTGGATAGTTATTAGGATTTAAATCTTTCCAAATGAAATTATCGATAGACTGCTGCATCGTAATTCATTAACGCCTGTTTAAATCATGTATAAGACAGGTAGCCAGATTCCAGATAAAAACTTGGCTTTCAAAACATAAATCGATAATCTATTGGTTTCAAAAATGCAAATTCGCGTGTTGAAATAAATTCCAAGGAATAAAATCTTATTTTTTGAACGACTCTTTATGTTTATTATCCTTATTATTATTTATCTATCAAATTCCTATGTTTTTTTAAAATTAAATCATAATAAAATTTCAATATTCCCTTTTCCTTAATCGAATCGATTAATGTTGTCATCGTGATGAAAGATCGATTGCAACATTAATTATTGAAAAGAAGTTCTACTAAAATTGTTACTGTGACTAAAAAGCCACAGTTAATTAGAAGTTAATAATTAAATTTAAAATGATTAAAATGGAATAATTAAAATTTTAATATTATAATTTAATTAAAAGCTTATAATAATTTTCTCGTTTACAATATCGAATATAAAAATCTAAGTGAAGGTTGTACACGATATTCACGGTATGTAGCATATCCTTGTCTTTCAAGGCTCAAGTACAACTTTTACGATATCCGATTCATTCAAATATCAAAGTATACTTGCATAAGTACATTCCTGAATCCTATAGGTAGATGTTTTGGAATTCAAAACCAGCTTGTATAATCAAAGTACTTCGCAAATACAGAAAATGAAACAATATCTTTTCTGACAAGTAATCGAATCCTATGAAATAAAGGCTGTGTAATAAATACAAAATATTTCAGAAAATGATTCAACATCTAAAAACATTGAAATAAAGAATGTATCTTATTTGATCTTATTTATGAACCGTAGCAAATTTTCATAAAATATTAAATGAATATTAAAATATTCATTGGATCGCTATAATTCGAAGGAATAAGAGCATGAAAAAAAGAAATGAGAAGAATACCAAAATTAAATTCATTAGGTTTTTACTTAACATTTCAAATCCATACAAAAAATATTGAAAAAATAATCACAACTAATAATAACTATGCAATATAATCATTGAAATGTAAAGTATTGTATAACCATTTTAAATATCTTCTACGAAATAAAGTGATAATGATAAAATATTGCAAAACTTGCAATATAAACTTTTCTTGTTATTTTTAGATGTTGAATCAATTCCAGTAATATTTTCTACTTAATACAGAACACTTTATTGATTAATTTCATTTCAAAGTCGAAAAATGGACAAAAAATATAAAATACAAGCTTCTACAAATTATAAAAAGTATATAACCTTAAATTTTTAAAAGAAATTAAAATTGTACGTCTTATCTTTCATAAAAATCTTCTAAAAAAAAAAATAAATCACTTATTTCTATCAAAAATAATTGAAAAAAATAAATAAATTATTTATCCAAAATAAAAATGAAAAAATATCTATATATCGATCATAAACATCAAGACAGCGATATAAAAGAAGACTTAAACCCATAGAAGCTTCCTCTCGAAGTCTCGCGTCTAAATACGAGCCCTATCTACCGCACGGATCTAAATCCTTGTAAATCAGAACCATCAGGAGATGGTTTCCAAGCGTACTCGCGATCTTCCCACTTCTCGCGGCCCATTCGTTCCATTAACGGTGAACGTACCTTTGATTTTCAGCCTCTCCGGCCTTCTTAGCCCTTCTTCGATCTCGCTCTCTCGTGGAGGAACACACGCACGCGAGCACACGCTTATCCACGAGCGTATACGCGACAATAGCGGTACCAAAGTCGTTTTATTGTCGCGCACTTATTGTCCACCACGTATCGCGGCTCGTAAACACTGTCCCGCCGTTGAAAGCATGCTCCGTGGGCAGATTTCGTAATCGTTTTAGAGGTTACGCCGAAGGTTAGCCCTTCTGCCGTGACCACTACTTCCCTGCTCGTCATCTTCGTCGTTACGACGCATTGCGGATTTTCGAGGCCAAGGAACGCTTCAACGATAAACAGAATGGCTTCGATACACAGAACTCTGACTAATGTCAACGACATTCCGCGATAGAAAAACATTTCCCAAGCGAAATTTTTTTGTTATTATACCTTAACGATATAATCGGATCAACTGAATGAAATTCGTGGAATTTTACTTGAGAATGTTGACGATTCTATCTAATTCAACCATGCTTTCAATATTCTAATTACGTTTCGTATAATTTCGACGTATCAAGAATTTTAATATTATTATATATTTAATACTACTGTTAAATATTATTATATAAATTTAAAATTTATTTTCAAACTCAATAATAATAAGTTAAAAAGTTTTATATCAGTTTTGATATAGAAATAGAAATAAATCTAATAATTTGTTCTATATATTCTCCTATATGAGAATATATGGAAAAAGTATATTAAAAATACGACACATTTATTTTATAGTCAACTCTTAAATGAAGGTTATTAGCAATGAGATAATTATAACACATGGCATTTATTTATTTTGCCATGTGTTACAAGAGAACAACTGTTATGACTGTTTATAATGTTTGCAGCACATAATCATATATAGTTATTAGAGGTTAAAATGTCGTGTTTGCCGCGTCTTTATCTATTATAGCTATGGACTAAAAAACGTGGTTTTTATAACGCAATAACGCATCGAATAATACGAACTACGAAAATCTTACATACTAAACGCCAATCGAAACGATAATTACGCAAAATTGAGAACGAAACGAAATGGAATTGATTCATGATACGCCGAGACGGTGATAATCGCGCCATTGTGATGAATTAAACAATCAAGTGAAGTTCGTTACTTACCGGTGACGAATGTGTAGAGGTTAGCCACAAACCATGCTTCTGTTCAATCGATTTATGACGATTAGCAGAATGTAAATGTTGAATTGGCAGGATTGTAGAATCGAGGTGGCCCGGGACAACGATGATTTTCAGTCTTTTTCTCCAAAAGGCACAAATGTCACCACATCGAAACACGACTCACAGGATCGAGGGGCCGGCGTGTCGTAAATTGCGTCGCAATCGTTCGCGTCTCGAACTTCGTTATACGCGGTGTGTCAATGAATCGAAAGGAAAACACCGGGAATTTTGGGGAGTGGATATAACTGAACGTGAGCTTCGATCGATGTCCGTGCGCAGACTGCCCGCACCTCGGCTGCTGCCGGGCGTTCGTCATGTTGCGGTCTTGCTGGGTCTTTGTCGGTCTTGCTTCGTCTCTCGCTCGGTTACACTCGGCTTCCCCACTATCGTCGATTGTACCGTCTCACTTGCACGACGCGCGCACTTCCCCCTTCGAAATAACACTCAGTTTCGCCGTTCGTTCGATGCCACGACCGAGCATCGAACATTTTCCACCGTTTTCCACAAATTTGCACTGTACAACGTGGATTCGCACGAACTTTTCCATTTATAATGGCTAACAATTCGATGCGTGCGCAGCAGTTTCGATATATCGTTCCGCGCGCCACTAACCGTCATAACTGCGAGTTTCGAGAAGCGGGCTTTCCAATCGAGACTGTTCGATAATTGGAAACAAAATGGGCGGAAAATGCTCTCATTTCAAATTTAATAAATTGATTTCGGCAACGATTTAATGATTTGCCGAAATTATGAGAAAAAAGGCGTTTCTTTATAGAGAATCTATATAGAGTTTTTATTGTTTCTTGAATTCTTATTTTAAATTCAGATCTTCCAATGAAAAATTCTACAAACTTTTATTTTGTAGTTTAATGTTTCGATGATTAATAATAAATATATATTTTTCACTTATTTTGAAATTATTGAAAAAATTAAAAATTGTTTTGTATTTCTTAAGGATTGTTTATTTTCTTTTTGAATAAATTTATTGCAATTAATTTTATTTTTTTTATTATTCAAGTAAATTTGTGATAGGTTGTACAACAATCTTTTATTTATTTATTTTACAAAAAAATCTATTTTGAAAAATTCCCTGATTTCTAAATGAATATAAAACCATTAATTAATTTTTTTTAACATATTCATATATTATTTTCAATTTTATAATATAATTTTAGATTTTAGTTTCTATAGTTATTTTCGATTATTTTATTTTAATTCATCTTCTATGATTCTTCTAAAAACAGATTTTTTTTTCTATATCTATATTCCTAAAATGCATTTCTATTGCAAAAGATAAAAATGAAATTGAACGTTTTCCGTTTTCCATAGATATTATCCGCATATTTATGTATGCATTCACAGTGCAATCTACAATAATTTATATTCGATTTCTACTTGACTATTGAATCCTGCTGTATACATATCATGTACATTATGTCAACTACATATGCCATGATTTATGGTTCTGTTCAGAACAAATAAGTTTTCTGTATTTTACGTATTCCATTGAATACATCGATAAGAATAAAAATAAAAAAAATAAAGAATAAAATTTCAAATACCTGTTTTTCTATTACAATGGATCTATTATTTCCATTCACGTTTTCATCTTATTTCTTTCTAAAAACAAGATTTCTTTCTAATTGAATTTCAATCATTATAATTATCTTAAATTCAAGTATTGATCCATTAAACTTTATACAATTATTTATATTAGATTCGTTTCGTTACAAGAAATTTTTAATTCTGTTTTAATTCGCTTTATAATTCTGTTTCGTTACAGCTTTCAATTTTAGAATGAGATCTTGTTACAAATAGATTAATTTCTAATTTCGATAAATCTATCAATATTTTCATGTATTTAGATATTTTTAGATATATCCATATTGCGATATGTGGTCTTCTTCTCATCTCTAAAAGACCATATATATGTATATTATTACAAAACCAAAGGAAAAAATGGAGGATATATAAACAATTGCAACATTTATTGGTTAATGTTCATTTAAAATGTTCAAATAATCTTCGCCACAATTATCGAATAAACGAACGATCCAGTCAGACAGCTCCTCGAGCAAAGTGTTGCCTAATTTTTCTCCACCAATCCTGAAAAAACAAGAAACATTAACAAAACTACACGTTACCATACGTTCATCATCAACGTCACTTATCGCTAGTGATGGGATCAAGTACATCGTAAGTAAATTCGAAAATTGACAAATTCGAATTTTTTATAAAGTTTCAAAACAAATTTGAATCCAGAAGAAAAAAAAAAAGAAATCAAAAGACCAATTTAATCGCTGATTCCTTACAACAAACTTTTATAAATTCTAATTATTTACAGATTCACGAAATTTATAAGAGCCTTCAAAACCCAGCCTACAAAAACCGAATAATCAACAACCATCAGAATAAGCTAAATATACTTTACTAATACTAACAAAACTTTTCACATTAGCAATTTGATTTCAGATCCATCGGTGCACGTATCGAACTTGATCCCATCACTACTTACCACTATCAAGCTAATATTCGGGGTAATTGTTTAATACATACCTTGGATCGCCTCCACTCGGCATCAGCGCGAAATTTAATGGCACGTGTTTACTCATTCCATGGTGCACTCGCGATCTCGTTAATTGGCCCGCGGCGCGCATTCATTGATTAATGACGACCCCTCCCATCCAGTTTTCATAATCATCGGGCTCGATTCGTATCCTCCCTCCCTCTCTCCCCACACTTTGGCTCGACAATCGACGGATAAAAGGGTCGTTAAAAAAGAGATTGCGATGTATAGTCCTCCCCCCTCCTCCCCTCTTTCCTCGTGGCGACACACAAGCGACAATCTCGCCTTTCCGCGCCGTGAATTCGCGTGTTATCGCGTCCCCTTATCGGGCGCGTGTCGTCGCTTGACGCGAATAGAAAACCGGATGGATCAGAAATCGACGGGGCCCATTGTGCGACAAGGTGGATCGTGAATCGAGGCAGGAAGCACGGGGTAATAGGATATTTCCAGGCACCGACCCCATTTTCGCGTTTTTACGGATTCGAACACGTCCTGTAACCCAATTGGCCGAGCGTTTTGCTCTGCGGCCGAGAATCGAAATTTTGAAAGAACTTTTAGAAGAAAGAAGTTTTAGAAAAGAGGAATCCTTGGTGTGAATTTATTTATTTTTTTCCTTTCTTTTTTTGATCAAATATTAAAATTGAATAATATTTGTTGTCCAGTTTTCTCTGGCACGAAGTGGTAGCAAGTGATATCAAATTGAGATTTATCGCATCACTTTTATCATGTTTTAAATTTTTGAAACATATTCTCGAGAAAGATTGGAGAAGGATTGCGATGTGATTTTATTTTTGTTGAAAAATTGATGGAGTCGATTACACGGACGGAAGAAAAAATACAAAAATTGGGAAAGGACAGAAAAATTGATCAGATCGGATAAAGCGAATGTGGAAAAGTTCGTGATGTAATAAAAAAAATTATCTTTTGATGGACCCACATCGTTAGTCTAACCAGGCCTCTATTATGCTTTCGCTAGGAGAGAGTGTCATCGATCTTCCGGTTAAAATTACCATCTTTTCATTTTGGAACAACCACTCGTCCTTCATGAATCTCAAAAGCTACGTGGTGAAACTGAATTTTAAGAAGGAAGAGAGAGCGTCACGTGTACAGATTTCTCATAGAGGACGATTGCCTCCTTTGTTCTACATCAAGCTTAAATGGGTTTTTTGATAACAAATAACAGTTACGTGTGAGATAATCATAAAAAATGAAACGCGAAAAATTATAGGAGACACTGATGAATGAATGAGTTTAAAAAGATCGAAAATGAAGCATCCTTAAATGATGAACAATAAGCAATAAATCAGTTTTATTATCCCGCGTCACAAGTATGAATAATTGTGATTTCTTAATTACTTCTTGTAGACGATAAGTAATAGTTTTATTTGCATCGTGCAAATAATTTATTAAACAAAATCAAGTTCTTTAATATTTTTATTTGCAAAAACTTTAAACTAATGCATCTTTAAAAAATTCTTTAAATATTCTTTTTAAATAGAAAAACAAATATAGAGATATAATAAACAATATAGTGAATTCCAATATATTTCTGTACAAGAAATATACTCTTTATACTCACATGTCAGTGTCACATAGTCTGATATTTCCATCGTCAAAAATTCCATCAATATTAAATTTATCCATGTAAATCTTTTTATCATCTCATAATATACAATAAATAAAAATGACCATTACTGTAATTATCGATTATTGTAAATTTTTTTCTCATAATTGAACTTTCAAGTTCTAAATTAAATTAAGTTCCATACTATTAAATTTCTATATAATGCAACAATAAAAATGGCTCCAAATCTTAACAATTCTTATTGCTATAATTATCAAATTGGTTGTAAAATTGTCCTTTTCATGACCAAACGTTCAAACTAAATTACCATGCGATGCAGAGTTATCCACAAACCGCTTAAAAATCAGTAACTACAATCTCCACTCTTGGATGAAGATCCAAGAATCTTCCTGGAAAAATAATCGTAATTGACATAACTATGCGTCTCGTTCAATTTCGTCGCCGTCTTTGTCTTCGAAATTTTGCGTCGCAGTCTGGTAAATCATAAACGTCATATAACTGACCGTAAAACCGTGCGATTGCGGTCGTAATTCTTTTCTGGTGGTACCCGACCACGTGGCTTCCCGACTGATTTTTCAGTTTTCACTACGCGGAAGGTTATTGAACGTGTCGCGGTGTGCCAAGGTAAACCGAGTGGAACGAACGGCGAAGACATGTCTATTGTTAAAGAGCAAGGCGTTCTCTGAACGTCGTTTTCCATGTCCGCAATTGAGTTTTCACCTCGACATCCCTCATTTTCATCATAAAACGCGTTTTAATGCCTCTAGAAGTTATACCCGTGGCTATGGTTTCCTAGTATTTCTCCTTTTACTATTAGATAGATATAAAAATAAATATATATATATATAAATCTTTGGCATTACACCGTTTCGATTATATAAATAGATTTACATTCGAGGAATTGAATAGATAAATAAAAAAAAAAAGAAAAAAAGGAAATAAGATATCTTAAGTAGAAATGGGAGAAATTGTTGGTTGAACGGTATAATTGGCTAATATGTTGCTTCCTTTCCAGTCGACACAATGTTGAATCGAAGATTTTGAAGCGTTTGAAGATGTTCAAGTAAGTACACTCGGGATTAATATGTTGAGAGTTATGAGATTCAACGGCAATTGGCATCTTCTTAACGCGATAGGGGTTTGTTTGATAGCTACTATTAGATTTGATTAAAACGGTAAAATTCCTCTTTCGTTCATTGTATTCATTGGATTAAATTTAAAAAGAAGCTAGAATTGATTGATAATATATAATAAAAAAAGACTTGCTACGTCAATAATTCAAAAAATTATATTACGATCTTCCTGAAAGATTTATTTTATCAAAGTTTCCTATCAACGCGACTAATTTCTCATTATATTCACCAATCATCCCACTTTCATAAAATACAATCCATCCAATTTTTCCATCCAATCCATGATTATTCCCTTTACGAACGATCATCACGGATCCCATCAAATTCTCTCACGAAAATCGAAGCGAAACCACAACACGTAGTCGAATCGATTGCACGAGCGTTCGCGCAAATTCTATCTATCAACTATAGGCCACACAGAAAGCTGCTCATAGTAGAATAGCGTAACCCGAAGACCTGTGTAACAGTACCTCTCGAAAAAGACGGGGCAACGCTTCTAACTGTACTGTTAAACATCCACGCTCGCCTTCCTTTTTTTCTTTTTTTCTCCCTTTTTTCCTTTTCGAGCCACTTTGGACGCATATTAAACCCGTCCACGAGTCGTTACAGCTGTTTTTTCAACGCAACGGCGACGACCGGCCCATTCTTCGATTGCAAACGAAACAAATACACGCACGTTTTGTACGTCGAGCTGTCCGCCGCGAGACGGCCTCGCGCCCTTTCTTCTTTTTCCCGCTTCCACCAGACAAATGCACGTCGCTTTTCGGATCGATGCACGGAATCTTAATGACATACTCGTCACGTATTCACTCGTGGACGACACTCGTGCACCATAAGTCCTAAGGGACGACAAAGAAAACGTGCCACGTTTTGTGCCGGCTCGAACGGTATCGCGTGCACGATGCCTCGGACACGGCGACAGGTTTGTTAACCGTTTTCTCCGTTGTGTGTGGGAGAACGAGCGAACCATTTTCGAGGAAATTTACGTCTCTTTAACCCTTCCCCGCGAATCAATCTACTCTACCTGAAAATTTCTTTCTCTTCGGTATTTATTATTTGTCGGGTTTCAGAGGGTGAGGAATAGTTCGAGATAGTTTGATAGAAATTTCTTTTAATTTCTCTGAAATTCGTTACTGATAATGACACTAAGGTATAATAAAAATTAGAAAATAGATTGTATCCTGAAAATAGAGTGACAAAATTTAGATTTAGAATTTAATTAAATCAAGATTAGATCGATGGTATTCTCGTTAGGTTTTTTTAAATAAATATTGAATAAATTTTGAAATATTTTCCTTTTGAAATATGTTTTTCATGAAAAATGATTTTTTGATGATCCAAAGTAATTCCAGTTATTGCAATTCGTTCGAAAAACTCGAGTTGGAAGAGTTTCCTCTTAAAAATGGTGTGTATAGTTTATCGGGATGTCAAAAAGGCATCTTGGTTAGGCTTTCAAACGATCTGGCGTATATCCAGAAATATTGCACTTAGAATCCTACATCTCGCAATAACTTCTTGGGATGTGACGTAGTTTCTCGAGCACTTCAAATCACACAAGTTCTGAAGTTGAGCATTCCATATCCAAAAGAGATAAGGTAAAACGAAATAAATTTGTATACAATCTGTTTATAAAATCTTTTCACATATATTGGATACATATATTTAATAAAATTAAAGTAACATTCAAGTTATTCTCTCATAAAAATTTTATCATCGATAACCATATATGAAACTAAGTAAAAGTTTCTCTGTTGTACTTCTATAGTTTATCCAATTCATCCATCTAAAAAACCTTTTTAATACTCTAAGCATTTCTTAGAATATCTCGAATTTTATCTTTTCCTTTATCGGTATATAATAAAATTTTCACCATCAATTGTACATAATTATAATTGAATTAACGAAATAATCAAAAGAACCTGGGAAATTATCTTAATAAAATATTTTTTCCAATATGTACGTTATCCAATTTTCATATTTCGTTTATTTAAAAATCCAATGGCAAAAGAAAAAAAAAAGAAAAAAATCCCTCATTAACGCTCAAAGTATATACACTGTATATCGACACTGTGAAATTAATCGAGGGTTATAAATCATATCGATTGAAATTATGAAGTTCACCGTAACGACCAATGCGAGTATCGAGGGCATAAATCTTCGAAGATTCGATCTATTTTTACACATCTCGGACGGTTCCGATCGTCATTAATATTCATCAAAATGCAACGTATCCCCGGTGCACCTCACAGGAAGCAATAAAGCACAAGCATCGATCGGAATGTCTATTAAATTAGCTTTGTCTCTCATCTTGATTCAACATGCTGTCCGACAACGCTCGTGGCTCGTCACGAACGATGCTTTCTTACGTGCTTAAATATGCACGAGCCGCTTATCATCGTGTTATTCGCTCCTTTGACACGAAAAGAAAAATTTCTTCCCTCCTCCCCCTGATATTCTGATCCATTTACAATCCCGATGTTCAAAAATCTTGAGATCATTTCCTTCTCCGATCAAATTATTTCTATAACCATAGTTATCGCCATAGACTCTTCAGAATTAATTTTACATAAAGTACATAATGCCATATATTTCTTTAAAATATATCGTAAATTATTTCATTATATTTTTATAAAATAGAAAAAGGTATTATTGTAATGAAAAATACGACGCAAATACACTCTTTTTTAAACAGATCATCAAATTTTCTTTTTCCATCACCGAGGAAAAAAATTCAAAATCGCAAACGTAACCCCTGTTATCAAGAAACCTTGGAACATCGTTTCAATAAAATATTTTAAAGAGACTCGTTTTGATTAGAGATCCAAAGGCGAACGGAGTGTGACGAATTTTCCGGAACTCCGCGGTCTCAGGGAGGCGTTGATTTATTACATTGTCCGGGAACGACCGATAAAAGCATCCTTTACGCGTGTGTAAAAATTACACGATGCAACGGACACGTATTACGGGCACACGACCCACGCGTCCCTCTTCGAATGATCATCGTACTTGAGAATCCTTGTTCATAAAATTTTTACGATAATTTATAGCTTAATATACCAGCAAAATGCTCGATAGTTTGCCTTTTTTCTCTCTCTCTCTCTTTTTCTCTCTCCCTCTCCTTTCTCTCTTCTTCTTCTTTTTTTTTTTTTTTTTTCTTTTTCTTTCTGCCCGACCGCGACCCCTATTTGCTCGTTTTCCAGTTTTACCGCCACTATCACACATTGGCATCGCGTCTTACATTGTAACGCGTATCAATTTTAATAACTAACATTATGCTACATTATTTATTTATGAGTCCATACCGCGGCGGAGACCTGCCTCGTGGCTAATTAGATTCAGGCTTTCCATTACCCGTTTATTGAAATTACACGGTTCAACGTTTTATGCATACCGTGCTCGTGTTTCTTCTTCGAGCGAATATTTCGTCGGATATATTAGGTTTTATTTTCTTTAGGCTTTAACACATCCTATCTTCAAGGTTCCATTGTATCGCGTTTTACGCGCGGTTTTGCTCTTTCGTCGTCGCTTCGAATTTGACGATTAATTCTCTCGAAAAAATGACGAAATTCTTGTGATTTTATTATTGCAACAAAGATATTTCTGAATGAAACGTTTTGAAAATATATGCGTGTATATATGCTTCGTTTTATTCATTTTATCCATAATTCTCTTTTTCGTGTTCTTCACATCTTGAACGTATATAGTTTTTCTTGAATTACAAACGAAGATTGTTGTGGAATCTCGAGGATCTATCAATTTCTTATAAAAGTAGAAATAATAATGTAAAATTTGTAAAAATGAGGTTATACAAGATTCGTGGATACGATAATAATTATAACGCTCCGAGGGAACGTAATTACGCTATTGCCGGTTCATTAAAACACCGTAGGTGGCCGAAAATCAAAATAATAAGCGAGCATAACTGTCGCATCGTTATTCACGATATAATTATTTATATCTCAACCTTGTGCTTGTAAAAATCATCGCGATGCTCCTTTTTTCAAATTATTCCCTCACGATACCAATCGCTATTCAAATTAAATCAATTCGGTATCCTCGGTACGGCTACTAAATATTTCAGTGCAACATTGAACCACTTATCAAGATTCGAAAGGGAAAAAAAAGAAAAAAAAAGAAAAGAAAAGAGAGAGAGAGAGAGAGAGAGAAGCGAATCGCCATTAAAATAATTTCATCGGCATGCAACAAAATCACGAGACTCAATTATCTTCTCAATTATCCGGTTTTTTGATTAATCAATGCCGGATCGATCCGCGAACGCTGGCTTCAACCGAGTAATTTACCGTAGCCACTGTCTATTCAGATTTGTTTTCCCTCTTGAGAAAGATAAACAATTGTGAATGGAAGATAATATTAATTTTTTCGAGATTTTACAATGTTTATTAATATTTCTCTCTGTATTTAATAAAACATTCTTCTTAACTTGATTTATTATTACTTCAAAAAGTTGATTCAACGTTTTTAATAGAAATTTTCCCAGCCATGAAACGAAGAATATTTATAGCTCTTGTTATATTTCTTCGGTGAGGATGCAGTTTTTAACTGTTTTGAACAGGAACGTGCGAGTGAATCTGATCATGAATCAGATCGCAAAGAGAAAAATGTATAAATCATCGGTGTCGAATAAAATCGGTTTGGCAAAAATTCAAATTCCATTATCGTGAGTAATTAATCTAAATTACTCGGCCGATGATGAGGCCACGGCGATACAATTTTTTTTTTTTCCACGGTTGAAAGGGATCAGAAAATTATGCCACCTACGTGGCTATCTTTTCGCAACATCGAACGAATACCGACAATTTCTAATTAATCGGATGCGCCGCCGGTGTTTTTTTTTTTTTTTTTTTTTTTTTTTTTTTTTTTT
>NW_006263951.1:136123-140898 GCF_000469605.1 Apis dorsata
CTGTAAACGATGCACTTTCTTTATACATTATTCATCCGGATCGGAATCGGTTTGAATTGCTAACGAACGGAATATTTGTTGGCATTAATAATCGTGAAACTGTTGATTAATTGCGTCAAGTTGATAAAAGCAAGAAGAGGAGAGGTTAACCGATAAGTGGGCATCATTGATAGAAACGGATATTGATTTTCGAGAGAGATTCTAATTGCACGAGTTTTAATTCACACGTGGAATTAGGGATGAGAGTGAGCGATTATTTTAACGGCCATCGTGTTTTTCACTCGTGGGTTTATTATTTAATTAACTTAGATTAGGTGTTGATTATATATTTAAAATATATAAGGCAAGGGGAATCGTTTTATTAATGATTTAAATTCTTTATCCGGATTGTATCAGGAAACTTGTTCCCAGTATAATGATTTACGTATAATTGGATGTCGATTTATATTTTCTCCTTGTAATTCTTTTAATAACTCAATTATAATAGTAGGGTCGAAGATGTTAATTTAAAGAAAATATTTAATTTTTTTTTTTCAATTCTTTCTTACTTATATCTGTTCACTGAATATAGAGCATGGAAAATTCAACAATAAAGACGAAAAATTTGTTTAAGAAGAACATTTTTTTTTTGATTATCTTATCGTCTGTGATCGTATATCTTACTCCAGATTTCGAAGAAATGCTTGCAACATGCTTCTTTACTGATTGTACAGTGTGGATTGCCTGTGAGAGAATTTGGCCAAGATAAAGATAACCAAGATAAAAAAAAAGTGGTTCAGATGTGCCTCATGTGTTCTCTGATGTCATTCTGTAATGCAGTGGGTGGAATTCAGCCACATGTGACAACCGTTTGATATTTCCAATCCATGCCATTGTCCATATTATAACAACGTTACACATATTTTATATTTAATTCGCGTAATCCTTAATTTAATAATCTAAACGAAAAGAAAGGGTGAAAGTATTAACCAGAAAAATTATTAGATATATCTATCATTAATTAATTTACATTACACAGCATATTATATTCTTATTATTGTATCCCATTAAACAATTCAAAAGCAAACAAACAAATCATTGCTTTATTAAAAACAAATATTAATCAAAAAACTGGAGAGTGAAATTTATTCGAACCGATCGAAAAATCGAAAAGCAATATCGCCACTGAAATCAACTCGAAACCACCAATCACTTCACCCAATCCATCAAACACCCAATTACCCGTCCCTGCCTTATATCTCCTCAAAACGAGAACCCGAAAGAACACGCACTCGAAAACGTCGTGTATAATCACGATCCTCGGAAACGTGTATGATATCCGGTTGTCGAATTAATCAGGATTACGTGCATCGGTTCAACTGAGAGCCAAAAAACGAAAGATCATGAGGCGGCCATTGACGCTCAATGAATAAATTGCCACCAGAATCCCTTCCAGAAAGAGATCACGATCACGTCCTTCTTCCATCCTCTCTTCATCCTCCAACGATTGTTCCCTCTCGTATCGTTCCTCTACTTCTCTTCGAGAACGTTGCACGTTCGCTCTAAGGTAGCTGCTAAACATCTCGACAAAAACTGGACGTTCCCCCTTTCTCTCTCTTTCTTTTTCTCTCTTTCTCTCTCTCTCTCTGTCTCTCTTGCCATTCGAACAGAAACCTCCCCGGTTTTCCCGGGAGGGGAACGCGGTGACACATCGACCTGTCCAACGTTGGACGGGCAAACGTGTAATCACGAGGAATCAGCTTAATCGCGGGCCAAGGGAACAACAAGCCATCGCTCTTCGAGTCATTACTGTGTGCTTCGAGGCTCTAATGAAAAGCTGATACGACGAAGAGAAGGGGAGGGGAGACTCGTTCCTCCTTTGTTTCACAGGAAAATCGTGGAATAAGTAGGTACTATGAGATCAGGTTTGATTCAGGCGTGTTGTACGTTCTTCTTGGGAAGGAGGGAAGGGATTGCTTTTGTCTCTTTAGGAAGAATGGAAATTCTTAATTGGGCTGCGGTTGACCATCGACAGATTTAAATCAAAGTTTGAGCATTATTCTCTTCTTTGCGGTGGAGAGGGTGAATCTGAGTTGGAGGATGTTTTATTTGAAGAATGAGTAATTTCTTCTAATTCTATGGTTGATTGGAGAACGATTGTTTTGCAGATATGTTTTTGAAATATTGGAATATCGTGTTGGAAAAAATTTTAAATTCAAACTTTTCATTAAGGAAAACATTTATAATTTAACTTAGGCACAGTGGATTCTTGCCTTTTCTTGCCAGGTCGAAATAAAAATTAACATTTTCTTTCGATCTTTCGATTTATTCGCCATCTTTTATCAAGATTTCATTATTTATCTATTACACGGTCGTTCTTTTCAAATGTTCTGAAGATTCTCTTGGCAAAATGGTATCTACCATCTGGCATGCAACCAGTTGCTACCAAGAATATCGTTGAAACGATGGTAGATAATTGTTGCAGAATTTCTTCATTCCTAGAAATTCACAATTACTCTGGAATTGTTCTCCTCTCGACGATCATACTTCCTTCGTTTAGAATATTTCGTTGCGTTTAGATGAGACGCGCAAAAGAAATATCGAGCGTGAATGATAACTTTGATGATACCGTTGAGTAGTGGTAAAGAAAGAAGTCTCCAACTGTATTTATGTTTTTCATCCTTATCGCAGAAATATCCTAGATACCGTTTGATATTTAGACTAATTATAGGTAACGTTAACAGTTTTTCCTCTTTGTGTCGTGTAAAATAATTTTTATGCATTTTTATTCTTATCTTATCGTAATTTTTGTATTATAATTTTGTAAATTATTATTTTAATGAAAGATGAGCGTGGAATTTATTCGTATAATTTTTAATATATATTTTTTAATTTGTTCGACGATTTAGTATAACTAAAAGAAACGATTCTCGGCAAATATGGTTTTAAACATTCAACCTGGTTTATCCATAAATATCGTTTAACTGAGCGTAAATGCATGTCTGAAACATGTTTTGTATCTTCACAAACTTCTTCGTTAGGATCAGGAATGAGAATTTTCCTACCGCATTTTAAATAGAAACATTCAGATTCACGACACGTCGACTATAATACTCGTTTCTTCGCATCTTCGACTTTAATGGAGATTTTGCGAGATTCGCGAATAGAAATTTGTGTCACTTTCACATAGTGGATATTTAAAAGATGTTAATTAATTTGGAATAGAATGAAAATGGCTGTATATTATTTCGAAAGAACGATTAAAAATAATGTTTATAATAAAAGTTTTTCTTATCAATGTTACTTAACTTAATGTGAATAAGTTAGTGTCGTTATTATATTTTAGCTGTTTTAACTAAACTCATTCTATTTTAATTTTTTCCCTTATGTTTTTTAATTGTAATGTAAAAATATTATCAATAATTTGATATCCAATCATCTTATTATTTTTCCAAGACAGGATATTTAAAATAAAATTTTTGTAAAAAGAATAAGAAATAACTTTGCATACTCTGACTTTCTTTTTTTTTCTTTTCACTCATTTGCACAACGATTTTCTTTAATACAACTTTTAATTATTTTTATTCTCGGATAGTTTACTTTTTCTTTCCTTTTTACATAATTTTTAATATAATATCGGACGAACGAAAGTTGATTTATAATTTCGAAACCAATATATAATCTCTCAAATTACATAAAAGAAATATAAAAAAATTTCACGCATACAATAGATGTAATTAACAAATTACCATCTCCGATCAAAAGCCGCAGATAAACCGCCGTCTAATTTTACACCATCAACTCTGCCAACCAACCTGCCATTATAGTTCTTCCTTGCTTTCACTTCCATCATTTAATCGTCAACAAATCGAAGGAAACACCAAGGAAACATCATCCTAATTATCCCAACTTACTACATCAGCGGAAATAAGATTACTGTATTACGAGATACATTTTCGTAATTTAAAAAAAAATAAATTATAAATCATTATAAAAATAAATCGATAAGCATCATTTCATTAACACGTAATCAAACATGATACAGTCTTAAACCGCTATTTTTCTTACCATTTAAAATCGTAGAAAGGCAAGAAGATCGTTATAGAATCCTTGTTATTACCTCTTTTCGTTTCCTCTCTTTCCGATGTAATTGCGATGCTGTAGTTTTCAAAGGAAATAAAAGAAAAGGATAGCCCTCTTCCTGGCCATCTGGTTCATGGAAACTTCGGTTATGCGAGGGATAACAGTCGCGTGATTCTTCCTCGGGAATTAGATGTCTTCTAGATTCTCTCGTGCCAGTAATTACGTGCATCCACTTTACAAAGTGGATGCATGGTTCTTCGATGCTATGAAGTAAATTGCCTGTGTATATTACCAGTGAAAGTAGCTTATTTGTTTCACATTCAGTCTTCTTCATCTTCGAACTGTTCGATGTTTATTTTTTAAACTCTCGAGGACCATTTCTTTCATCGGCCAATCCCTCCTTGGTCTTGGGTGGTTTCGTGGGCCAGAACAGAAAATTGAAGACATTATAAACAACTTCATTTTGATTAATGAACCTGTGATAGACAAAGTTTAGCAAGGCGAAAGTTATTTGGAGAACACTTTTCTATTCAAAGAGAGGAAGAGGATTTTTGAAAGTTTAGAAATGGAGTGAAGAGGGTAATGAAAATATACTGTTCCGGAAAAGGAAAAGGAATGGAATTGTAAAAAAAAGAAACTTCTTCACAAATATAATATTTAGGGATAAGTTAAAATAAAATATCTTATCTTTTGTTACAGTTGAATATTTATAT
>NW_006263951.1:142123-142882 GCF_000469605.1 Apis dorsata
ACAAAATGTGATCTTAAAAATACATAAATTTTTTGTAAAAAACTAGTAATTAATCAATTTTCAATATGAAGACATCAATAAAAAAAAATGTTACATTGAAAATTAATTAATTACTAATTTTCTACGATAAATTTCTACACTTTTAGATTCACATCTTGAAGCTATAACTTCAAACAAGATTCTTTTGTAAAATTCAATTAAAAATTCTTGTTAATTAATTGTTTATTAACGATTAACTTACAGAGTATCCGAGTCGCAGATATCCATTCCGTGCTCGAGTAATAAACAATTAATTTTTTTATCGAAACAACAATGAAATTATGAATATAAATTATATGTGAAAGTAGGGTAGGAAATGACGTTTCAAAAGCATGCATTAATGTTTATAAATTAATTGCGTAATAATGAAAAATTAATGAAAAATGTATCGTGCGTCGGTGCGTCGTTCCGTATATGACGCATTAATCATTAATAAATAATTAATTAAGAAGAATATTATGTTAAAATTTACATGAGAAACTTGTTTGAGGTTACATCTGCAAGATGCAAGCTTAAAAGTGTATAAAATGTTCGTAGAAAATTAATAATTAATTAATTTTCGATAGAACGTTTTTTTTATTATTGCCTTCATATTGAAAATTGATTAATTACTAGTTTTTTACGAAAATTTCGTGCATTTTTAGAATCACATCTTGAAGCTATAACTTCAAACAAGATTCTTTTGTAAAATTCAATATAAAATTCTTGTTAATTAATTGT
>NW_006263951.1:144608-145797 GCF_000469605.1 Apis dorsata
AAATTTTAAATTTTTTTAATTTTTTTTAAATTTATTTAAATTTTTATAAATTTAAATTGTTAAATTCGTATTTTATATATGTATATTGTTATGTATATGTATATGTATATAGCAAGTCAGAAACGTATGAAACAAATAAATATTATTAATTAAATTATAGAAATTTTTCACATTCATTTTCTTTCAAATTTTATTCAATTACGTGAATTTGCATTAAATTGAGAATATTGCAGCAGTTCATAAGTTGTAACAATATTCACATATTCTTAGCAATTATAATTCTTTATGAAACTTTTATTTAATAATTTCATTCAATAATTTTTAATTATTTAATAAAAAGTTGACCTTGAATTAAAAATTAATATAAAATTAATTGTATAAGAAAATATATTCAAAGAAATCTTATAATTTGAAATTTTGATATTCTTAAAAAAAAATATATTAACTAAAATAATATTACATTTTTCAATCTCGTGACGATGTCGACATAGCAACATATTAGAAAAACAAGCATCCTTACGTATTACGTATTTAAATTATGCGCGTTGAAATGAAACAAAGAATATTTCTCTCTTCATTGTTGTTTCACAAAGAAGTCCTCCAGTATGAAAAAATGAGCAACATGACAAAAACACCCTATCCGAGAAGTATAATCACCGCGGATCTAATAGTCCTCGGTGCAACTAGGACAAGAAGAATAATTTAATAGCTGAGCTCGTAAATCTACTTTGTGAAATCTCACGAAATTGTGCGGTTTTACAAAACGGTGATGGGAGATATTCGTATAAAAGACGTTGACACTTTTGTAGACTTGCTATACGCGAGTTGATTATGCGGGCATTAAAATGGGTATGTAATATTTTAACATGTGTTTAATGAATTTTTTTTTTTCCGTATTTATTATAATCAATAATTGTGCCATGCATACAGTTGAAGATATTGCTGTTAATCGACTATACCGCCGGACAAAATCTGAGGACAGTCCGGCAAGCCGGATATACTTACAATATACCAAGAATACCATTTACTTTACCAAGTCCTAGTCCACCGGCACTACCAAGTTATCCTGCACCAGTTCCTATACCATCAAGTTATTCTTATCCTGTACCCCCTCCTCGACCTCCACCTTCACCGCCATCTCCACCCCGTCCACTGCTTCCACTACCTTACGTACCACCATCACCACCAT
>NW_006263951.1:146427-153646 GCF_000469605.1 Apis dorsata
TACGTGCCTTCGACAACTTCATCTCCACCGATACGAGTTTCTACACCAGCGCCAACTTATCTACCACCATACGATCAGGAAATCCAAGTTTCTCAAGCTTCCGCTTCTTATGCATCAAGCATGGCATCGGCGATATCGTCCACCAATGCGGTGACCATAATTGGACCAGATGGATATAATCCTGTAACAACAACATCTGCACCATCTTATATGGCATATGCAAGTTCATACGGTTATTCAACACCAAGTCCTATTGCTGGTTACAGTTATCCAACCCCTGCACCTGCTCCAGCTCCTATACCTAGTTATCCTGCTCCGGCTCCTGCACCTAGTTATCCTGCTCCGGTTCCTATACCTAGTTATCCTGCTCCAGCTCCTGCACCTAGTTATCCTGCTCCGGTTCCTCCACCTACTTATCCCTCACCATCTCCTCCTGTTACTGTTGGTTATAATTATCCTGCCCCAGCACCCTCACCTAGTTATCCTACACCTACTTATCCAACACCTACGACTCCTGCATATGATTATTCTCCAATAGTTAGACCTACTTATCCTAGTTATCCAGCTCCAGCTCCAGCTCCAGCTCCAGCTCCAGCTCCAGCTCCAGCTCCAGCTCCAAGACCAATATATTCTTCACGACCTGGACCACGTTATCTACCTCCAATTGCTTAGATTAATTATTTTACACCGGAAATTATTTATCATTATCCAGTTGTTCAATTCAACTGGATAATGATCTGTTTGAACTCTGCAATCAATCTTTTTTTTTTGTCAGATAATTTTATCGTTATAGTTTATATTTAAAGTTTTATTATCAAATTATGTCAAACTATATTAAATAATAATTGCACACTATTTCTTTTCTGTTTATCCTGGAGCTGATTTGAATTAGATTTAATTTTTATGTACCATCTGTGATGAAATTGTGGATATTGTAAACCGTATGTATTTTTAAAATTATAATGTAGCATTTATATGATGTTTATATGTAATTGTGAGACATTTAATTTTGTTTATATCAATGTAGTATCTAATGTAATGAATATTTACGTAAGTTTAGTTGGATGTAATATATTTAATAAATTTTTTGTGTGCAATTTTATATATTGAATTTTGTATGGTAGAGTTAAGTTTAAATTTCTTGTAAGATATAATTTTTCTCTATTTATATTTAAAATATGTAACTATGCGATAATTTTAAATTGAAGTTATATTTTCCTTATATTAATATGAATGAATATGAATGAATATTAACATTAATATTTAAAAATATTTTTCTGTTAATACGCATTATGTGAAAGTAAAAATAAAAATTATATGATATTTTCTTTTTAATAATTAAAAGGAAAAATATTTTTAAATATTGCTATGTTCAAAAAATGCATAAAAATAAATATTAGTGAAGAAATTATGAAACAATTAAAGCAGATTAACCACGTATATACATTTATTAACAAAACCAAATTTATTTTTTAAATACAGTTTGTACGATATCAGCTAATGCGACTATAATGAATATCACAGCATTTTTCAGGTAGACATTCTATATGTCAGTCTCAGTAGCTTAAAATTATTAACTAACTAAATACTACGCTTACAATATATTTGAGTAAATGATGAGTACTCATCCCAGTTAATAAATCTCCATTTGAACTGGTATGTAGCTCGTATTAAACAAGCATATGTTTCCAAACCAAAACATAAGTTAATTCCGGGCTACATTTAATAGAACAGCCATAATCCAACATGTTAGCGTGTTATATCTAACAGGATATGACTATATACAATTATCTTTTATAATTATTTTTTTTAATTATTATTTTAATTATCCCGATCTACGATACAATAAATGAAAGTACATTAAAACAAACCAGTCCTTCTTAATGAAAACCGAATATAATTTCGCTAATTACTTATTATACTTATGACATTGACACGAATAATATCGAATTATGCACGAGTTTTCACATTTTTAATTTTACATTACAATATTGCAAATAAACGAAACATTTGATTATTTAAATAATTGATATGAATTTAACGTAATGGAAACACAATGTTTACAAGTCATGAATTTTTCAAAAAAGACTCATAGATGGGAAATTATAATCTCGATAGTTTGAAACGAAAGTTAATAAAAATAGTCAATATCACAATTATCGTCTTAAAGAAATTATTTAATTAACATAAATCTAATCTCGATTCACGCGAGTATAACGAATATACAAAAAAAAAAAAATGGATTTGCACGTTGATTACGAATCATTGATTAGAAATTAGAGAAAAAAGATTTTGTTAATCGTTGAAAAAATATTACATTTGTTGGAAAAGAAAGTCATTGAAAATATAAGTAGTTATTATAGTCAATTATTATCGAAACGTAATAACGTGCTTTAAATTGTACGAAATATATACATCATATTCTTTAATGCAAAAACGAAATAAAAATATAACGAACTTCGATCGTGTTTACTTTAACAAAACATGATGATATAATTTTAATGACTTTCCGCGTTTGATTTATCGAATTTCTATATAATTTCATTCGTCTCCAGTTTCTGTTAGCTTGTCCAGGCAATCGTACGATTTCGATTGAATAATATATCTGTAACATAAATATTTTCTGGTTTGTACATCGAAACATAAAATACAAATTCGTAGGAAAAATTGATGATTTCAAATCTGTTAGTTTTAAATCTATACTTTTAACTATTGAACAAATATTTTATAAAAACATTAGTCCAAAAGATGCAGTTAACGATAAATTATATCAATATTCAATCCATTTCAAATTATCTTACTAAATTAAATGCATCATTGTTAAAAGCATCAAATTTTTTCACTCAACAAACTTGCCCAAAGAAAAAAGATTTCAAAGAAGAAAGCAAAAGAATTTTAAGCAGAAAGCAATAGCAGTAGACGATTAAAAAAGCAAAGCACCAGAACTAACCCAAAGTTATAGATCATCAATATTCTTTATCGTCTGTGACCCAACCGTTTATGCGTCGGGTCTCTACGACCCACATGAAGAACCATCTTCCCAGCCTTGGCAGCTTTGAAAGTTTGCAACGCCTTCGCGTGTGTCAATCCATCCATCGATATCCCATTGATTGCTAAAATCTCATCTCCCACTTTTAAAGTTCCTTCTTCAGCCGCTTGTCCTCCGGCCATTATATCCTTCACGAAAATACCCATGGATCCTTTATTGCTATCTGATCCACCAACAATGGAAAAGCCCAATTTTTTCGAGGCACCCTTTTCCAAGGTGATAGTCAACAAATCCATCGACAAACTGGTAGCTCTACGTGGACAGGAAACTGTATTGGTGGATCGTTTCTTCACCACTTGAAACTTCCTCATACCAGTCATCTTTTGACCAGATTCCTTCTTCAAGATACGATCATTCTCGCATTCCATCTTCTCCATTGAATTCGTGGATAAATTCTTGCTATCCTTTATCAATGCACCGACTACCTTACACTGGGAAGAATCTTCTTCTCGAACGACATTATTCATGGGGACTTCCGGTTTCTCTTGTTTCAACGCCCACACCTCGGAGTCGCTACGAGTGCGGATCAGAATATCGCCCCACGTGTCGCCTATCTCTTCGCCAAAAGTGAACGTTGGCTCCCTAGCTATCTGAAGCTCTACCGTCCCTGAACAATTTTTCAAAGCATTCCTAGCCTCGATGAGCGACATCCCACGCAGTCTACGTCCGCAAACACGAACGATCTCGTCACCGATCCTGAATTGCTTCGACTTCGCCGCCTCTCCATTTACGTCCATCTTCGAAATCACGTAGAAAGGTCTAACAGCCTCTTTTCTTTCCAGGAAAATGCCAAGGCTGCCAGGCTTCTCCACGGACAACTTCATGGTCTTCAACTCGCGACGTACCAATGTCTTAGCTGGAGTTGAAATCGGCATTAGATGATCGATTTTAATCTCTGGCTCTGATTTCTTCATTTTATTCCTCGCATTTACAATCTCGGGACCTTCAGGTTCCAAATTCGAACGCGATCTCTTTGGACTGTAGTACTCCAACGGGCTGTTTACGATCGTCGAATATATTTTTGTCGCCGGTGGACTATCTTTGCAGGGAGATGAAGCATTCTCTAGTAAACACAAGGTGCTAGAATTGCTGTACCTTTTACATTTGACTGGTATCTGAGACTTGGTCTCCTTTTGTAAATTTTGCAATTTCACCGCTTGTAATAGTGATGTCGTATGCTCCGATTTTGCTAATCTTTTATCCGATATCCTGATGAGCTCTTTGCTTCCAGAAGATGTTCTTTGATCTAAATTTCCAGTCGACGACGCTGAGAATCCTCTTGATATTCCGCTATCATATTTTTCCAAAGTGTTCACGGTGGATTTTGTTTTCTCAACGGCACAATTCATTTGATACTCTGCGAATCCCTCGAACGTATCCTCGTCGCAGCTGTCTGTGTCTTCTTCATCCGATGGTACCGTGGTTGTGTTTGTTATTATCGTCCCGTTTAGCATAGTATTATTTACGACAGTGACTTCGAGACAAGACGGACCTGACTCGTTCTTCTCCGTTTCTGTTGTCACATCTTTCTTTAGGGGGGTAGTGACTGGTAGTGATAAGTCGATGCCGTGATAATCGTCCGATGTTATGGAAAAGCTACGGGGTTTTAACATCGGTGGACACTTCTCGCTATCTGGAGAATCAGCTCCAGCTCGTGTGCTGTCAGAGTCGTAGCCACTTTCATCGCAAGCTAACCGTAGGTTGCTCATTAGATCATCCAGGCCAAATGTTGGGAAAGATCTCTGATTATCAGGTCTGAAAATGAAAGAGAATTTTAAAAGAATGGTTCTAATGAATTCTATTATCTATATTCCATTATTTTTATGATAAAAACATTATACTTCTGTTTTAACAGTAAATGAATGTTTTTTCAAAAATAGATCTTGATTTTTCCATTTACTTAATCAACCCTTAAATGTATATTTCATTATTTAAAAGCATATTAGTAACATGTAAATAAAATAAGAATCTAAATGCATACATGTAAGTATATCTTTAATTTTAAAATCAACCAAGAAATGAAATCATGAAACAACTATCTCACCTGTCGCATTCACTGCTACTCGCACGAACATTGAACAAATTTTTCTTAATATTATTAAGTTGATTACTGAAAAAGTCTTTAGTCTGAGTAGAAACGCTGCTTTTGCCAGTCTCAGATGTAGATTGATTACTTCGTTTAGGACTCGTATTTCTTCGCTTAGGACTCGTACTTCTGATTTTGTCTAACGTTTCCTTCGCGAAAGCTGTTCCTTCCTGCGTTTTAAGCATATCCTGATTCTTCAAGATATAATCTAAAACACGTTGCTGCTCCTGAAGGTCCTGGATGCTACGACTCAGCTGTTTCTTCTTCTCCAGAAGAATCGTTCCACGGTCCGCTCGATTGTCATCCGAGCTGCCACCACAAAAAGATACATTCTTTATGGCGCCTTCGCTCAGAGCTTTCTCCATTGGATAATGACTGATACAGGTGACGTCCTCCTCTTGTATCGTCACGTTTCTTGCTGATATATCGCTGCTTCGCTCGCTGCTCCTGAACAAATTTCGTAACGATTCCACCCTGGAAATTCTCTTTGGCTTTGGTAATTCCGAGAAACCGCCGGTACCCTGAAATTAATAACAGATTTCTAAGGTTAAAATTGAAGAAAGATGTAAATAAATAATATATAGAATATAATTCTTAATAACAATACTTTTTTTTCTAACTATACTGTTTTGTTTTGTAATATTGGCTCTTGTATGTATACAATATAATCAAGGGGTTAACAGTATCTAAACGTATCTTAATATATTACAAACAGTATTACATGTCAGAATTAAAAATACTTAATATTATGAAAATAATAATTATATTTCTACAATATGAATACAAACCAATATAAATTTTGTCAAAAAATACCTGTTTGCATGTTTTTAATAATTGCAGAATTCAAAGAAAATCTGATATCAATTTATTTTGATTCTCCCTATATATATATTGCAATAATACAATAAAATATTAGGATTTCTGTAATAAAAATGTAATAAAATTTAAATATCAGGAAATTTCCTTCAAATTATTCTTCATAAGAAAAAAATAAGAATAATTCGACAAAAAAGGATTAATTGGTTAAGTGCTAATTATTTATTAGGTCAGGAAAGATGCATCGAGAGAATAAATGAGAAAGTAGCATACTTACGTTTTCTTTTTCGTCTGTTGTGCCAGCTTTCCGATTCGGACTCCACCTTCTCCTTCGGCCCGAAACCGAAAGCAATTCAGAGCTGTCTGATCTTTTCAGCTGATCCCATCTTCGACCTACTTTCCTGCCCCATGTCGAAATTCCTGTGACGTGAAACCAGACTCGATAATGTTAATTTTCACTCTACAATCGTATCGATCAATTTGAATCGTACGAGGAAAAATGATGAAAGTAACAAAATCTGTAATTTCTAAAAATTAAATTTTAATAATATATTGAATATATAATTGATAAAAATATATTTATACCATTTCTGTTAAACTAAATTTTCCACAATATTAGTAATACTATAATATCTTTAATAGAAACTCTATATCATCCATCTTAAATTTTTTTTAACGTTCCAGATTTTTCAGATTTAAGATTATTTATTGAAACATGATAAGAAAATATTATCATTTTTCCTAAATTTGTGAGTTTAATTTGTTACCTTTGCGATTTGAAATAGTAGATGAGGACGGTTTCAGTGTTTCATTCGCATTTTCTTTCACCAATGTCCGATTTAATCCATCGTTTTCATTATGAGGCTTCTTATTGCTACGTTCGAGATTTTCTTCTACCACTGTCAGAGGCGATGTTCCATCATGAGATAACGGTGTGGCCGAAACTAATTGAGGGCTTGTATCAGACGACTGACGCTTGAACAGACGCATCGCGATAGCCTGGAAAAAAGAAGTGGTGATACTGAGATTGACACATTGAAATAAATAGATATCACCCAATGAAACTCACTGTTCAGTTTTCTTTCACGTTTCTTTCAATTCATGAATCGTATCATATCTTTCTCAATGATTATTGTATTGGATATTTAACATAGCGAAAAGTATACATTGCAATATTGGAATTAACAAATATTTCTTGACAATTCAAAAGAAATGATATTTTTTTTTTTTTTTTTTTTACTATAAAATTGAATTAAGAAAAATACAAA